>NW_027095700.1:1988301-2121138 GCF_036850995.1 Saccopteryx leptura
TCGGTGCTCACGCCTCCTTCTCTGTGCTGCCGTGTTCAGGGCGGACTTCCCTAACCTGAGGCCCTTCCTAGAAGTCAGATAAACATTTAGTGCTGGTATTAACATCAATGGGGGATAGAGAGACAGAGAGAGAGAGAGAGCTATACACAGTGCCCCCTGCATGTCCACACACCGGAAGGAGCACGTTCCCGTGGGGTTGGGGGGGTGACCCTCGGGACAGTGACAATCACACTGTGACCCCGGCTCGGTCACCTGAGCGGGCAGCTAGGGCAGGGGACACTCGGTGCTCACGCCTCCTTCTCTGTGCTGCCGTGTTCAGGGCGGACTTCCCTAACCTGAGGCCCTTCCTAGAAGTCAGATAAACATTTAGTGCTGGTATTAACATCAATGGGGGGGGGGAGGGAGATAGAGAGAGATAGAGAGAGAGAGAGAGCTATACACAGTGCCCCCTGCGTGTCCCGCCTCCCCCGCACACAGGGAAAATGAACTCAGCCACGCTGGTAGCTAGCACTCTGAAAAGGCCCGGCTGAGAGGGGCCCTTTCTTCATTGTCTACTTTTAGAGACTCTTCGCTGACCTCTGCTATTTACAGCTGAAGATCCGTGAGGCCCGGGGCCAAAGCCCTCCGGCTCCAAATGGCGCACGGGAACAAAAGCCCTTCACCTCTGTCCCAGTTCCTCGGACGGGCTTCCAGCACACGGCCCGATGGCCTCGCATCAAATCACCCCTTCCTGTCGCTTCTGTGACGGGCTGTCCCCCGGCTGGTGCGTGGTCACCGCCGCGCCCTCCCCGTGGCGTGAGGGTGCCCACGGCCCTCTCCAGCCAGCCGCAAGGTGGCCGGTGTGAACACAGATGTCTTAGCGCTTGCAGTTGGCTAACCGTGGAATTCGGGGTGAGTCTCAGACACACGGCAGTAGTACCTTTTCTTTTTTTTTTTTTTTTCTGAAGCTGGAAACGGGGAGAGACAGTCAGACAGACTCCCGCATGCGCCCGACCGGGCGGGATCCACCCGCCGCACTCACCAGGGGCGACGCTCTGCCCACCAGGGGGTGATGCTCTGCCCCTCCGGGGCGTCGCTCTGCCGCGACCAGAGCCACTCTAGCGCCTGGGGCAGAGGCCAAGGAGCCATCCCCAGCGCCCAGACCATCTTTGCTCCAATGGATCCTTGGCTGCGGGAGGGGAAGAGAGAGACAGAGAGGTAGGAAGGGGGGGGGTGGAGAAGCAAATGGGCGCTTCTCCTGTGTGCCCTGGCCGGGAATCGAACCCGGGTCCCCTGTATGCCAGGCCGACGCTCTACTGCTGAGCCAACCGGCCAGCGCCTCTTTTCTAGAGGTTTTTTTTATTATTTCATGGATGCCTCTGGGGCCCCTGTGCCTCTCACAGCAGGGGGTCAAGGTCATCCACAGAGATGCATAAGACAGACCTGGTGAGAGAGATGAGGGGAAGGTCATACGGAACTAAAAACCGGGACGACAGATCGATACGTCAAGTCGGGCAGAAAGGCCGACGCCCTCGCTGGACACAGATTGCTTCACCTCCGACCTTCCTGACAGCCCGTTCCCGGGCTGCGGGTCACACGCGCCGCACACTGAACAGCTCACCGGTTCCCAGGGGAATCCTCGTCAGTGCCGTGACCGTGACCTGAATGAGCGTGTCTCCCTGTTTCCTCCTGAGCACGGCGTGGAGGAGCAGAGCAGCCCCCTCAGCTAGTTCCCGAGAGGAGCCTCAGCGAACGGGGCTGTGTGACACCTTCTGGGGACAGTGCACACATGACGGTGACACGGGGTTCAGGGAGAGCGGCTGCTCAAGGGCACGTCTCAACCGGTGACGTGTCGAGTTGAGGCTCATCACCAAGGCAGCCATATTGGGGCGTCTAGAAACGATGTCTCCATCAGCCAGGCATAAATATCGTCTCCCTCTCTGGTGCCTGTTGGTACCGCAGGGATACAGTATGTCCGATGATCAACTCCAAGGCAGGCTCCCGCCGTGTCATAGCTTTGGGGACACGTCCTTGTCCCTTTATAGCGAGCAGAACGGCTGAGAGTGCTGACACACCCATTTTGAATGTCACAGATCCCAACGAGGAAGACGTCTGTCTGGGGAAAGAGCCGTGTGACGTCTACCCGGATACGCATCAAAAGCAGACGGGGTGCGTGACTTCTTCCTCCTTAGAAGATAAGTCACTTTCGGCCCTGGCCGGTTTGCTCAATGGATAGAGGGTCAGCCTGCTGTGCGGAAGTCCTGGGTTCGATCCCTGGTCAGGGCACACAGGAGAAGCGACCATGTGCTTCTCTTTCCCCTCCCTCTCCCCCTCTCGCAGCCAGTGGCTCTGTTGGTCTGAGTATAAGCCCCAGGCACTGAGGATAGCTTGGTTGAGTCAAGCATCAGCCCCAGACGGGGGTTGCCGGGTGGATCCCGGTTGGGGTGCACGCAGGAGTCTGTCTCACAATCTCCCGTCCACTCCGTTATAAAAAGAAAATAAGAAGTCATTTTCTCTCCCAACCCAGAAGACAGCAGGAGATACAATCTCAGTGGTGTCTCCCAATAACACAGCTACAATAACTTTAGAGTAAAAAAAAGGAAAAAAGAGTTTAAAACAAATGCTCCCCTTGACATTGAGCATGCACGTGCGCATGCGGGCGGGACACACATACATGTACATTTCAAATCACCCCCAAAATGTCATGCTTTGAGCAAAGGTCCTTACTAGGTGGTTCTCTGACCCAAACAAGGTAGTTGAATGTAATTGTGTATTTACAGGGTCTGAGAGGTTCTTCCAAATTCGAACAGGTATAAGGTAAGCGTCTTGAGAGAGGAACATCATTTCCGTTCACAACCATTCCCTAGATTCCTGGCCTCGGAGCCGTTAGCCAGCAAGAGCGCACCGCTGCTCGCCCCGTAAGGACGGCTCTCTCCAAGGCACGGAGAAACCGCGCTGCCAGGGCCAACGACTCACCAACACAGATGGGGCTTCTCAGGGGAGAAGTCCTCTGTCAGATACGGAACGCGAACCAGACGTGTGGCTCTGACGTCAAGGACGCAGTGAGCGGCGATGTGAAAACAGAGAAGGGAGCGGGGACCCCTGCTTTCCAGAGAGAGTTTTCACGGCAGGACACAACGTTTTCACAGGACCTTCCGTGGGGGAGATAGGGTCACCCATAGCAGCCTCCTGTTCAATGCCCCCCCCAATGCTGCTGTGCCTGGCTGTGGACCCCCAAGCTGTCTCCAGGGCAGCACAGCGGCTCCCAGCCTTTGGGGGGGGGGGGCGTGGCTGTTTTGGACCTGTTAGCAGCTCAAACCCAGAATCTTCAAGACGTCGGCGCTTGTCCGTGCTCCGTGCCGTCTGCCGAACGCAGCACAACTGCAAACAGCTGTCAGGCCGTGGTTGCACATAAGGCTCCCTGACCAACATCCCCCCCCACCGCCCCCGCCTTGCAAAAGGGGTTTCGTCCAAAGCCAGCTTTCACGGCGGGCCCTTCTTCAACTGCAAACCAACGCAGGGGTGGCATGGGCCCGTTCCTCCCTCCGCTGCAAATGTCGACGATCCGTGAGAGCTCAGGAAACGGTGGGCAGAGTCCTCCGGGGACCCAAGGTGCCTTTCTGTCCCACCGGTCGGCCTTAGCCTTGAACTCTACAGCCAGTGGATGCCTTTCACAGCCGTCAAAACGAAGGCGGGGCATTAAGAACGCACCAGGGGAGGCCCTGGCTGGTTGGCTCAGTGGTAGAGCGTTGGCCTGGCGTGCAAGGGGTCCCAGGTTCGAGTCCCGGCCAGGGCACACAGGAGAAGCGCCCATCTGCTTCTCCACCCCACCCCCTCTCCTTCCTCTCTGTCTCTCTCTTCCCCTCCTACAGCCAAGTCTCCACTGGAGCAAAGTTGGCCTGGGGCGCTGGGGATGGCTCTGTGGCCTCTGCCTCAGGCGCTAGAATGGCTCCTGTTGCAACGAAGCAAGCCCCCTAGTCCCCTAGTGGGCATGCTGGGTGGATCCCGGTCGGGCGCATGCGGGAGTCTGTCTGACTGCCTCCCCGTTTCCAACTTCAGAAAAATACAAAAAAAATAAAACGCACTAGGCGATTACCAGGTCACAGTCTTGCATTGCAGCCTGAACAAGAATCCGTTCTCTCCCTTCAGTACTCATTGTGCGAAGAGCCCGGCAGGGAGGTGTGCACGCCCCGTCAGCAGCGAGGCCGCTTCCTGGGCTCACACCCCGGGATGTTTCAGCTACCGCAGCCTGAGAAGCACCCACAGCACAGGAAGACTGGTCACAGCTGCCGGCAGGAGGGCAGAGCACACTCACCATAGGAGTGACAGCGTGGGGCTGGGAGGAGGGGGTGACTCACAGAGAGAGGGTCAGGCTGACGTCCCCGAGGTGCTCTAACGAGAACTGGGAGCCGGACTTCCTGGAGGCCAACGGGGAAAGGGTGGACCTCTCATTGTTCAAATCATGAACTCGTCCACCCACCTGCTCTACCGCCACAGGGGACCCTGCTGGACGCAGGCAGCACACACTCCTTACCCACGTAACAGACGCGGTTTTGAAACCAGCTGTTTACTTAGCTCTGTCATTTATATGTTCTTTTTTGGTGTGTCTCTTTCAGATTCCACCCCCCCCTTCTCCCTCTCCATCTCCGCCTTTACCATCAGAGCTGCTGTCCATTTGAACATCCTTGGAGCGCGACGAGGATAGGAGTCCCTGACAAGGATGCCGCACACCTAAAGCCCCAGCTCAAGCTCGCCGGTCATGGGATTTTCAACTGCAGAGAGACTGTCTCCCTTAAAAGAGATGCCATCTCTGGGAAAAGCAGAAAGGACCCAGGCTAGCGTACTGGTCATCGGTGCCATTGTTGGACACGATACGGTAGGATAGTCAGGCACACCTGCGTCTTATTCAGCACGCTAATATCACCTTGTACGTACCAGTAACAAGTAACGTTTGGAAGAGAATACTGGCCCAACCCTCACACATGTAGCAATTCCTGCCCATAGTCAGGCGATCCGTATACGTTCTAATTCCCACCCTGGTTTAAGGAGATGATACAATGCTTCTCTTTTCCTTCCCAGATCATGATACACTGTTGACTCTCTCCTGGGAGACAATGCCGTGATGTTTAGTAATGGAAACAATAGCACAGGCACAGGCCTCCCAAATAAAGGGAGTGAATCATCCCATTTGGGATGTTTTCTCTAGGAGGCTCTCTGTTCCAGGGGCCCGGACCTACACGTCTCTGGACAACCATTGTCCCTGGTGGCTCTGCCTGGAAAGTTACTGGTAATTTCTACGAGATAGCAACAGGCGTTGGACAAGAGATGTTCAATAAACATCAACTTCGCCCTGGAAGTTGATCAGGAAAAAAAAAAATCACATGAGTCTCGGCCAGTATTACTGATAGGCTTTGCACGTCTTAAAAGACATAAAACCTCTGTACTTTCGGTCTCAGACTTGCAAAGAAGTAAGTGCACGCCCATGGGCTCCTGACTTTGCATTCTTTCTCCTTAAGATGTGTCTTCCTGGGGCTCTATCTATGGACTCACAGCTGTTAGCACATCAATCAGAAAGCGTTTAACACGCAACAATAAACCTTCAACAGCCCCATTTGGCTGCGTTGCAGAGGTCTGACCCTTCTCCAGTAAATTTCACAGATGTCCAAGGGAGCTGTCCAGATGTTCACACAAGCAAAACCAACCCTCCCCGCCTCTAAGTTCAGCTCTGAAGACACCTAGGGAAGGAGTAAGCCCCGGGCGCGATAGCTCTCGTAAGAACCGGACCCCCACTGAGATCAAAGCCTCAAGCCTGGGCACGAAATGACAGCTTTTCAACACCAAACGGGAGACAACAGTCAAGCGAGTGAGTTATGACCCTCGACGGGGAAGGATGAGCACACACAGGCCCCCAGGGACAGGCGGGCTGTCGCTGTGAGTCCCGGGCAAGGTTTGGGAGGCGGCTGGGCTTTGCACACGGGAGAAGATCCATCTTGCCCCGAAGTTCACGAGTGCCTCTCCTGCATACACCAGAGGGGGCGTGAGTCCACGATCCAGTTTAACTCGCGAAATACGGCAAGAACCAGCCGGGGGCTGCGTTTGGGTGGAAGGAGAAATGGAAGCACTAGGAAATAGAGTCGCCCACCGTGAGGAGCGCTGGGGTGAACTGACACGTAGCTGGGGTGGAGTGTCTTCAGGGGCTCACATCAATGGCTCTCCCCGGACACCGCCCATTCGCACATCCGTGAACAAGAACCACCTGCACCGCTATCTGCTTGCTGCTGTCCACAGAGTAGGAAGACACCCAGGTAACCTAGAAGGGTGTGAGAGAGGGGACATCCCCTCATCTGTTCAGTTGGCCTGTTTTCCATCATTTTTACTGGCTCTAACAATGGCACATGGACATTGGATTTTCAGTCCTTGTCATTTATTTTGACATGGTCCCTTTTTTTTTTTTTTTTTTTTTATTTATTTATTTTTTTTGTATTTTTCTGAAACTGGAAACGGGGAGAGACAGTCAGACAGACTCCTGCATGCGCCCGACCAGGATCCACCCGGCACGCCCACCAGGGGCAACACTCTGCCCACCAGGGGGCGATGCTCTGCCCCTCTGAGGTGTCGCTCTGCCGCGACCAGAGCCACTCCAGCGCCTGAGGCAGAGGCCAAGGAGCCATCCCCAGCGCCCGGGCCATCTTTGCTCCAATGGAGCCTTGGCTGCGGAAGGGGAAGAGAGAGACAGAGAGGAAGGGGAAGGGGAGGGGTGGAGAAGCAAATGGGCGCTTCTCCTGTGTGCCCTGGCCGGGAATCGAACCCGGGTCCCCTGCACGCCAGGCCGACGCTCTACCACTGAGCCAACCGGCCAGGGCCGGTCCCTTTTTTTTTTTTTAACAGGACAGAGAGAGAGTCAGAGAGAGGGATAGATAGGGACAGACAGACAGGAACGGAGAGAGATGAGAAACATCAATCATCAGTTTTTTGTTGCGGCACCTTAGTTGTTCATTGATTGCTTTCTCATATGTGCCTTGACCGTGGGGCTACAGCAGAGCGAGTAACTCCTTGCTCGAGCCAGCGACCTTGGGTCCAAGCTGGTGAGCTTTGCTCAAACCAGATGAGCCCGTGCTCAAGCCGGCGACCTTGAGGCCTCCAACCTGGGTCCTCCACATCCCAGTCCAACGCTCTATCCACTGCGCCACCGCCTGGTCAGGCTTGACACGGTCTTACTATCATTCACCACGCATCCACACAACTATCCTCACAAGATGACCAGAAATGCCCCATACGAGATGCCAGCAGCTGCCCAGGTGCCAGTCTGAGGACATCACAGCCGTCTTTGTCATGACACAGACTGCAGTTGTGTAGCGCTACTGTGGTTTGGCGAGTGTGACTACGCAGGCGTGGAAGATTGTGGAGCTGCCGCAAGTGGACAGACCCAGCTAGCACCTGCGTTTGTTCAGCCCGGGAGCTCAGAATGGTGGCAACATTGTTACATAGTTCCGGAGATGAAAAAAGTATCGCGACAAGGGAAAACCGGATGAAATTCAAATGTCCGCACTCACAAGTTAAAATCTGATGAAATTCAAATGTCAGCCCTCACAAATAGAATCTGATGGGAACATGGCCATATTCCTTCACTCACCGGGGGGCTGCCGGCTTCCCGCCACCAGTTGTGATGACGAAAAATGTGCCCTACCATAAACAGATGTCCCCTGTGGAGCCAGCGTGCCCCCTGGTTAAGAACCAGTAGCCTAAACCTTGGCTAGACAACTCGTCGCTGCTGCGTGTCAACTAGGACGCGGGTGGAACTAATGACTCTTGCGTTCACAGTGCTGGTTTCGCGATGCAGAAATCTGCACCAGGGAAAAGGCGTAGATTTTCTCAGTGAATGACAGGTAAGCACGCCAAGTTACGCAGACACACAATGGATTATATCAGGGGTCCCCAAACTGCGGCCCCCTGAGGCCATTTATCCGGCCCCCGCTGCACTTCCAGAAGGGGCACCTCTTTCATTGGTGGTCAGTGAGAGGAGCATAGTTCCCATTGAAATACTGGTCAGTTTGTTGATTTAAATTTACTTGTTCTTTATTTTAAATATTGTATTTGTTCCCATTTTGTTTTTGTTTTTTTACTTTAAAATAAGATATGTGCAGTGTGCATAGGGATTTGTTCATAGTTTTTTTTTTTTATAGTCCGGCCCTCCAACGGTCTGAGGGACAGTGAACTGGCCCCCTGTGTAAAAAGTTTGGGGACCCCTGGATTATATACTACTTTACGCCCAAAGGTAATGCAGTCACGGCGGACTCTGGGAGGGGAAAAATGCGATTGTATGTGATGTGTTGTCATTCATTCACTGATGACAAAAATGAGCAACGACTTTATGCTAAACAGCATGGTGGGGTCTGAGGACACCACGGGGGACAAGGGGAACACAGTCTGTGCCCCCCCCCCAGACCTGACTCTCTGCTGAAGGACGAGACGGACTCTCGGCAGACGACGGAACGACTGTACAATGCCAGGTGGCGGACTGGGATGTTCCGTGACCTTGGGAATGGGAGAAAGGTGGTCTGAGAAGGTCTGGCCACACAGGAGGACGTCAACACGGTAAGGCAGACGGCAGCACGCCTCAGCTCAGGCGATTTGGGCTCCTTCCAGCGCCCACGTGGGGCCGGAAGAGACGCTGGGAATCCCACCAGCACGCCGGCGGCTGGCCCGGGTAGGCGGTGACGGCAGGTTGGACTGGGGCGGGCAGGGTGGTGAGCTGGGGAACAAAGGTCGTGTTCTGCAGGGACCCTGAAGGCAACAGGCCTCACAGGTGGTGGCCCGGATGGTTAGAAAGTGTGTGGTTGCTGTGAACTATTAACAAGCCTTATCCTTCAACTGTATTCAGAAAGTTACGTCAACATTATTTCCGGGGGAGGGGTTTCTTTCTGTTCTTTCTTCTTGTTTATTTGTTTGTTTTTTACTCTTCTGTGCCATATTTTTTTATTAAGATCTTATTTATTCATTTTAGAGCGAAGAGGGAGAGAGAGAGAGAAGGGGGGAGGAGCAGAAAGCATCAACTCCCACATGTGCCCTGAACAGGCAAACCCAGGGTCTTGAACCGGCGACCTGGGCGTTCCAAGTTGACGCTTTCTCCACTGCGCCACCACAGGCCGGGCTGTGCCAATATTTATTCAAAATGCATCCTCAGGTTGTTGATTTCCATGCAGCGCAATGCAGGGAACAGCCTTTCAAACTTTAGGACGCCTCTACCAATTCTCTGAGTGACCCCGGGACCGTGATCAACTGTGTCTGTGTCCAAATTCCCCTCCTGGTAAGTGACATTCCCATCTCTCACTGCTTATCCCGCTCACCTGAAGATTAAGAGGAAAAACCTTACAGGTGCTTCATGAATCTTAAAAAAAAAAAAAGTTAAATAAGTACAAAAATGTATCCATCTGCAAATGTATCCAGTGATGGTCATAGCCAACTTGGAAGATTCCTTCCCAAGGGTTCAGTTTTAAAACAGCCCTTGTAAGATTCCTTCTGAAGGGTACAGGCTAAACAGCCCTTGAAGTTACATCCGCTCTGCAACATTGTCCAAAGTTTCCGCGGGAGTGAGCTGTGCCTCACCGATCCGCCGTTGTTTTCTGGCTAAGGGCTACATTTCTTCACTTGTGCAATTCGGTGCCAGGTGTCAGCCTCCATCCCTCCCTCACAAACACGGCTGCACAGCGTGCAGGCTCAGGAACCGTGCAGGCTCAGGAACCGCCAGGCGTTTTCAGTAAGATGTGTTACAAAGTAGCTCAGACTTTACGGAGGCGCTAGCGGCCTCGTGGCAGAGAGACAGAGGCCCAGGCAGGTCAGAAAGAAGGATAAATCGAACGACACGAAATCAGTTGAGGTGATCGTCTTCAGTGGCACAAGGAGAAAGAGGCGCTCCCATGACAAGTGGCACTGGTTGAACGTGTAAAACCCAAGTAAGACAAAACTGGATGGACACCCTGCTTAGGAAATCAGTCAGCCTCATGGCAACAATGCCATAAAGAAATGGTCCATCTGGGAAGTGGTCGGAGAGGCAGAGATAGACAGGGACAGATAGACAGGAATGGAAAGAGATGAGAAGCATCAATCATCAGTTTCTCGTTGCGCATTGTGACTTTTTAGTTGTTCATTGATTGCTTTCTCATATGTGCCTTGACCGCGGGCCTTCAGCAGACCGAGTAACCCCCTGCTGGAGCCAGTGACCTTGGGTCTAAGCTGGTGAGCTCTTTGCTCAAGCCAGATGAGCCCGCACTCAAGCTGGCGACCTCGGGGTCTCGAACCTGGGTCCTTCCACATCCCAGTCCGATGCTCTATCCACTGCGCCACCACCTGGTCAGGCGAGGTTTTATTTTTGATAAGCTAAGCAGATAGTCTCTTTTGATTATGCCTTGTTACTAAAAATAACACTAGAAATAAAAAATAAATAAATAAAAAAAAAGAAATGGCCCAAACGTCCAGCTGAAGGGCAGGTACAGTGCCCCCCACCCTGGGAGATGGCTGCACGCCCCCCCCCCCCAGTGAATGCCTGACATTGGGAACAATACCAAACCCTCTATGCACTGTGCCTCTTCCTGTCCACACCGACCTACGGTACCGCTGAATTTATAAACGGGGCCGCCGTAAGAGATCCACCGCAGTAACTAACAACGGAAGGGAACGGCTGGGACAGAAGACTGTAGTGAAAGTGATGTGAACTTGGTCCGCAGCTCTAACAGCCCATCCGATCATGCGGATGGCTCCTAAGGCACCCAGGGGCGGAGGGCGCTGGACGAAGGGACGATCCCTGGGCCCGGCCAGCCGGCCGGCAGGGAGGGAGGAAGGGAGACAGGTCAATACTTCAGCAGAATCGGGACGGCACAAAATTTAAAATGCATAAATTGTGTATTTCTGCAACGCTCTGTTTAATATGTTCAGACCCGGGTTTACAGGAGGTAACTGAAACCGTGTACAACGAACTGGGTATGACAAGAATATAATAGGTACCAGCAACAGTCTTTTCAGACACAGACCTATGATATTATGTAAAAAGGGTCATAAAGCAGACATTTCATTTCTGCCCAGGAGCTAGAGAGTCAGGGCAAAGCAAAGCTTATTTTTGCCAAATTCTTTCACGTTGATGTACACATAAAAATTCTGTCCTATTTTTTCATAACATTTGCGTCTATTAAATGACACAGTGCGTGCGTGAATGTGGGAATGTATCATCATAATAAAGGTATAGGGTTTAGGAATGGTATTCTGCAATCATTTACTTGCAGGAAATGTGTTTGAAAGAACTTTCAAAATAGCATGCTCTTCATAATGAGGATATTTGAGTCTTGTGTACTGCTCAGATACAATTTTGGTTTGTGAAATACAGAAACGATTCCCTTTTAGGTGTAAAAGTAACGTCCACAAAACAAATTCCGTCGAACCCTACTACAATCCCAGAATGGCTCCAGTGTTTTCAGCAAGTTGAAGCATCATTCATTTAAATAGCTGAATGTGAAAACCTACTTCTCGAGTGGGGCTGAAGTGACTTCACATTGTGAGGTCTGGGGGCTGAGGCACAAATCGTATGCTCTTGAGAATATAAATGACAGCATTAGACAATGAGTGAGCAACATGAAACACTCAAAATGGAAAAGAGACTGTTCACTTAAAGAAGCAAATTATTTAACCAGCAATGCTTACAGACAAACAAACTAAACACAAGATAATGTAGGTGCAAGTGAAATATAGTAAATCTTTCTGGTCTAACAAAAAGGTGCTCATCTGTCAAAATTTTTTTTTATTAAAGTTACAGAGTCAAGAGGTAGTAGATACAAATACCAATACATGTATCTTGATTGTGGTAATGGCTACGCTAATTGAAACTAAACAAGTGATAATACCCCATAGAAGTATACACACACACACACACACACACACATTGTATCAATGTCAAGTTTCTGCTTTTGATATTGTACAAAAAGCATTAAGTGTAATCATTGGCGAGAACTTGGTGCAGGGCACATGTGCTTTCCCTGCACTGCATTTGCGACTCCCTGTGACTCTATAATCACGCCAAAATTCAAAGGTTATTTAATTTAAAAAAAAAAGTATTGACACATACCTTAGAACACTGCTTGTGATTCTGACACCAAACCAGGGAACCATTGTTCTGCAGAAAGAAAAAGACACATTGACAAATTCAGTCATTTTGTCACGGCAAACTGCAAGCCCCCCTGTGTGTGCACGCACAGACTTTATAAATAGGTGTATTATTAACAAAGGACCCAGGTGGCGTGGCCACTCGGATAGGCTTCTCTCTTCCTGAAATAGAAAATGTGCTTGTATAAGCTGGCTTTGCCCTTGACTTCATGATGTAAACAAAGATGGACGAAATCATAAAGATTACAAGCTGTCTTGAGAGGGAAAATGGGGTGGATCCGTAGAACACCTAGTACAGGGGATTTTGACGTACTGCTGGGAATAATTATTATCGAGTGAATGGCAAAGGGTTAAATACAATAGAGCAGGGGTCTCCAAACTACGGCCCGCGGGCCACATGCGGCCCCCTGAGGCCATTTATCCGGCTCCGCTGCACTTCCAGAAGGGCCACCTCTTTCATTGGTGGTCGCTCACGTACAGTACTACTTCCGGTGACGCGGGACGCACGCGTCACGGCTCCTAGAGCACATCATATCACTTGTTACAGCTAGCAGTGACAAATATGGAACCGGACATTGACCATCTCATTAGCCCAAAGCAGGCCCATAGTTTCCATTGAAATACTGGTCAGTTTGTTGATTTAAATTTACTTGTTCTTTATTTTAAATACTGTATTTGTTCCCGGTTTTTTGTTTTTTACTTTAAAATAAGATATGTGCAGTGTGCATAGGGATTTGTTCATAGTTTTTTTTATAGTCCGGCCCTCCAGCAGTCTGAGGGACAGTGAACTGGCCCCCTGTGTAAAAAGTTTGGGGACCCCTGCAATAGAGGATGGCAGCGCGGAGAAGTTCTGTGCAGGGCGCCCCTTGAGTTAACTCCCGTGAGGGTAGGTCAAAGCCCAAACTCCAACCACAGAAATGGAAGGAGACGGCCGGGCAGACCCTACGCCCAGCCCTCGCGCTGAAACTCGGCGTCCGCTCCCGCTCGCTCGGAGGTCGAACCAAATGAGAGAGGACCCAGCAGCCCACGCGTTCCCGCGGAGGAGTCGCAGAGAAGTGTTCCCTCAACCAACGCGGCTTCATCCTCAGCACCAACGCCCCCGCCTCGTAAAACAAAAGGCTCGGTCCTTGGAAAGAAGTATTTGGGGCCTCGCCCAGCACGCAGAAGAGAGGATTAAAACGGCGATGAATTCTTTTATTACCGAAGGGGGTGTCTCGGAGCATGCTTGGGGAGATTAAAAGGATTAATCCAGGTGAAGTATTCAGCAAAATACTGGGAGAGTCCATTGCTGCTCCTTTGTTGGTCTGCCATCGTTACTGTATTTCAGCGAGGGGCGTGACCCTGGACAAACACTCTCCGAGAGCTCCCGGCCATGACGCCTGCCCTTACTTAACTCATCAGCGAGGCTCGGCAGGGGGCTCACCGGGTCTTTCCCTCTGGGTGGCAGCAAGCCTGCCCTGTTTGCCCGTGTGACCAGGGGCCACCTTGCTAGTGTGTGACCTTCCATTCCCTTTGATTGGCCACTGTTGTTTCCTTTATGGAACTGTCTGTGCATTTCACCATTGATCTCTGAGACTGTAGACCAGAGGTCCCCAAACTATGGCCCGCGGGCCACATGTGGCCCCCGAGGCCATTTATCCAGCCCCCGCCGCACTTCCGGAAGGGGTACCTCTTTCATTGGTGGTCAGTGAGAGGAGCATAGTTCCCATTGAAATACTGGTCAGTTGGTTGATTTAAATTTACTTGTTCTTTATTTTAAATATTGTATTTGTTCCCGTTTTGTTTTGTTTTTTTTTACTTTAAAATAAGATCTGTGCAGTGTGCATAGGGATTTGTTCATAGTTTTTTTATAGTCCGGCCCTCCAACGGTCTGAGGGACAGTGAACTGGCCCCCTGTGTAAAAAGTTTGGGGACCCCTGCTGTAGACACTTTCCTTGTCCGTGGTAGCCACAATTAGCACCCACTGGAGTGGAGCGCCACTTGTCCGTTGTAGGTGTTGGCTTTTGAATTTATTCGTGGAGTTTTTCCATGCAGAAATGTCGTACACACACACACACACACACACACACACACACACACGCATGCACACACACACACGCACACACACACGCTACCCCAAACATGCGTTTCCTTTCTCTTTGTGTCTGAGGTTTCTTGTTTTTCATAAAACAACGCCTCCCCCTCGCTACTCACACGCTTGCTCCATCAATCAGCGTTCCCCAATAGCATGCGTGTCTACAAAGGACTTCTAAGAAGCCCGCCTAATGCCATCGAGGATGTGGATAAACCCCAGGTGAGCTCGGCCGTGGCGTTTACGGCAGGTGTGCACGGACCTGCTGCCTGCGCCCGGCTGTTTATCCGGCATGCTCTGTGAACAGGTGTGCAAAGCAAAAACACAGGTCCCGTCCCGTTGCAACATCCTGCCCCCGGGGGTTTAGCACTGAGTCGCGTCACAATAACCTTCACCACTTGACAACAAAAATACGGGACCTGTGATCTGGAGTCTTGTCCTGGATAAGTGCTCTCAGAGTGAAGAGTGGAGTCCGTCAGACAAGAGAGACATGAGCTCCCACACTCATCGCTGGAAGCCCCCAAGGAGGGATCAGACGGCGGCGGCGCTTTTGTTAAGTTGTAACGGTGACATCCTGTATTTTATTGGTTTCACCAGATCAAACATGAACGCCAGTCAATCCAGCGTTCAAAGAGTTGAGGTGAGTTCAATCACCTGCCCCCCAGACGGGATTTGAATGGCGTGTTCAAAGTTTCTCCATTTCCAGCCTTTTGATTTTTTTTCCCCCCTCTCTTAAAGCAAAAATAATTCTTCAAAAGCTTCGAGTAAAGAAAACACTTCATTCAGTTCAAGACAGCCCACCAGGAAGGGGATCGAGATGAGGAGCACTTGCTGTCCAGATGCGACCGTTTAAAACGAGAAGAGCGCATTCTGCCAGATCCCACAGTTTCTAACACAGGGGTCCCCAAACTTTTTACACAGGGGGCCACTTCACTGTCCCTCAGACCGCTGGAGGGCCAGACTATAAAAAAAACTATGAACAAATCCCTATGCACACTGCACATATCTTATTTTAAAGTAAAAAAAACAAAACAGGAACAAATACAATATTTAAAGTAAAGAACAAGTAAATTTAAATCAATAAACTGACCAGTATTTCAATGGGAACTACGGGCCTGCTTTTGGCTAATGAGATGGTCAATGTCCGGTTCCATATTTGTCACTGCTAGTCGTAACAAGTGATATGACGTGCTTCCGGAGCCGTGAGGCGTGCATCCCACGTCACTGGAAGTAGTACTGTATGTGAGCGACGCCATGCTTTGCGTCTCTCACTGACCACCAGTGAAAGAGGTGCCCCTTCCGGAAGTGCGGCGGGGGCCAGATAAATGGCCTCAGGGGGCCGCATGTGGCCCGCGGGCTGTAGTTTGGGGACCCCTGCTCTGACATAAGCAGGTGTCCGTGCAGAACACGAACAAGGACTCACCAAGGTGCCGTTTCCGAAATACCCCAAGCTGTTGTCCAACGCGGGACAGAAAGAACATTTGACACTGAACTCAGAAACCCACGATAGACTGAACCTTTACCAATCAACCCTAGAAACTACAAACAATGAGCCATTACTCGCATTTTATTTCCACATGAAATGTATGTTTTTAACACATAAAAGCTGCGATGAAAATTTAAATTAACTCATTTTTATCCAGAATGTTTTCTTTCCTATGAACACGCAACCATGGGAGAATGTATTTGATTTCATTGTTTATTATAAAAATGTTCTTTTCTTTTTTCTTTTTTTTTTGTATTTTTCCAAAGCCAGAAATGGGGAGGCAGTCAGACAGACTCCAGCATGCGCCCAACCGGGATCCACCCGGCGCGCCCACCAGGGGGCGGTGCTCTGCCCATCTGGGGCATCGCTCTCTTGCGACCAGAGCCACTCTAGCGCCTGGGGCAGAGGCCATGGAGCCATCCCCAGCGCCCGGGCCAACTTTGCTCCAATGGAGCCTTGGCTGCTGGAGGGGAAGAGAGAGACAGACAGGAAGGAGAGGGGAAGGGTGGAGAAGCAGATGGGTGCTTCTCCTGTGTGCCCTGGCCAGGAATTGAACCCGGGTCGCCCTCACGCCAGGCCGACGCTCTACCGCTGAGCCAACCGGCCAGGGCTTCTCCCTCCTTTTTAACGTTCATCTGCTTAACGGCGTGTTCCAAGCACCCAGAGTCATGTTCATTCTGTCCACAGGTGAAAAAAAACAAACTGCAAGCAACAATTATGGAAATCAAGCAGCAATATGGAAATATCTTAAATAACAGTGTTATTGTTTGTCAGGTATTACTGAATATTTTTTCATCCACATTTTAAAACTTTCTTATAGCGTAATCTAGTTTTGCGTACCTCTTTTATTGTTCAGATTTAAGTATTAAATGCATGAAATAATAAACTACTTTTCTTTTTTTTTTAATTTTATTTATTCATTTTTAGAGAGGAAAGAGGGAGAGAAACAGAGAGAGAGAAGGGGGGAGGAGCTGGAAGCATCAACTACCATATGTGCCTTGACCAGGCAAGCCCAGGGTTTCGAACCAGCGACCTCAGCATTTCCAGGTCGACGCTTTATCCACTGCACCACCACAGGTCAGGCCATAAACTACTTTTCTTTATACCTGAAATGGTCATGAGGGCAGAGACTCAGTTGTTAAATGACCTGAATCCAGCGCTAGAGCAGTCCGTGGGCCATTTGGTACCGGTTCGTAGAGAAAGAATAAATAACTTACATTATTTCCATTTTATTTATATTTAAGTCTGAACGATGTTTTATTTTTTTAAAAATGACCCGATTCCCTCTGTTACATTCATCTAAGACTCACCCTTGACGTTTGTCTCGTAAGTTCGACAATTATATTTAAAAATACCACAGTTTTTACACCGGTCGCACAATTTTATTTTGTGCATTTATCCGTCCCACCCTAAAGGTCGGTCCGTGGAAATATTTTCTGACATTAAACCGATCCGTGGCCCCCAAAAAAAGGTTGGGGACCACTGGTCTATGGGGTCTGCAGCCCCCCTTCATGAAAAAACAAATTGTTTCCGCGTGAGGATATCAGCCCAGGAACAACACACTGTTGTTTCAAAATGTTTCAACTTGGAGGGGCTGGGCCAGCGCTGTTTCCATCTGCGTCTCTCTGAAAAGCAACTTGAAGGAGGAGGCTGTGCAGCCAACAATGGAAACACTTTCTAAAAAAGCATGTCGGTGCCCTTCCCAAAGCTGCGGTGAAGAATTAACACCATTATCATAGCAGGAAAAAATGCGACAGCGGAAGAACAATTGCAAAACATCACTTGTCAGGAAGCTTAATGACACCCTTCCCTGTAATTCTCTGGAAAGATTACAATGTACCGCCCTTGAGGACTCGCTGCAGCCTACTTGAAGGAACAGTTTAATGACTAGTGACCTGTCGAGTCCCCTTGGGGCTTTCCTTTCCTGAAGTGTTGTTTTGCGGCTCTATTTTTTCAATGCAAGGATGTTCTGACACACAAGGTAGAAAAATAATCAGGGGGAATTTTAGCAAAAACTAAAAGCGGAGACAGACAGCCAGGGAAACAATGACCTCACAGGCTCTCTTGTAAGTCGAGATACAATCTCGATCAACCTGTGAAGAGTAACGTAACTAAAGATGCTCTTATCCTTAAGCAATTAAAAATCTTTTTTTTTTATTATCGTATCAAAGCATATTGAGGTTCTCTTAGAATTCCGAGTTCTGCACAGCTAATCACAGGAGACACGTAAGGACCCCAAACCGACTGCGAACTTCTAAACTGTCAGCACCTTCTGTGTGAACTGTTTGCATTCGTGGGCACTTCTACCCCCCCCCCCAAAGGTATAAGATTTATTCAAATAAGGTCAGGCCCATTCCTACAACCAGGAACCAAACCTACTCAAACTGGTTGTAAACTGCAGAATCCTGGACTCGGGTGATAGATACCATGTCATTACAAACCCGAGAAGAAACCTTGGACGTCATCTAATCCGTCTTCTTGCTGAAAACAAGACAAATGTAACTCGCTAATGACATGTCCTTGTCTTATGACACAAGGAACTTTCCAAGGGAAGGAGGTTACAATGTCCCAGTGGCATGGGACCCTTTGTCACTGGCTTTTGCGTCCCCGGATTCCAACTTAAACCTCTCAGAGCCAGTAAAGAGCAAAGGGGAGAAGAGTTATTAACTTTCCCCCGTTCTGCCTGCTGACGTCTTATGCTCTTGTTAACCGCTCTGTTCCTCACAGGAGACCAGTGACGGCCACCACCCCCGAGGGACCCCCGAGCTCCAGCCAGGCCTGGACTCAAAGCCTCGCTCTTCCCTGCGGAGCCAGAGGGCGGATGGGGACACGGCCTTCTAGAAGGGACAGGTCCGGTGTCAGGGAAGATGAACTGCTGAAGCCTCTTACCACGAACGGCCAAGCTCCATAAACCCTCCCATCTCACCTGCGCACACCTGTCCCCGCATCCCCCTAACACCGTCGGGCTGTAAGCCCTCGGGGAGTGGGGCTTTGCAGCCATAGCGCCCCTGTTCCCCTTTGCTCTGCAGACCACGGGAGCCTGAACTGTCCGCTGCAACTGGCCCTGGTCCGTTCCAGCTCTCTGCACGCCGGGGAGGTGAACGGAGCCCTCTCAGGCTGTTCCCTACGCCAGTACGACCTCATCTGACCCAGCCGTACCTGCAACCACTCTGTTTCCAAACAAGGTCCTTTTCTGAGGCACGGAGGGTCAGGCAGGACATCGTTCCAGAGAAAACCACAGCCCCACAAAATGGCCACACTTCGGCCAAAGCCCACACTACGAAACCTAGATTTACTACCTGACCCGAGGGCTGTGAGAGCCTCTCCCAGAAACAGAACATGAGCCAACTGGTCTGGAGTCTTCCGGTCAATACCAACGCGCTCATCTCCGCAGTGGGCGCCCCCACAGAGAGAGTCTGCACGGTCAACACCCTACCCGGTCTCCTTCCCGTAGAAGAAGACGTCCTGGTCTGTAATCAACCCTCTCTTTTCCCTCTGTTAACGGCTCCCTTGACCTCCTTCTACCCGCAAAAACGTCTGCTCGGCACAACACCCAGGAGCCACCGTCTCGTCGCCAGATGGGAGGCTGCCCGACTCATGAATCAATCAGCAAAGCCAATTAGACCTCCACAGGGACTCAGCTGGACTTTGTTCTTTCTTCTTCTTCTTCTTCTCTCTTTTTTTTTTTTTTTTTACAGAGACAGAGAGAGAGTCAGAGAGAGGGATAGATAGGGACAGACAGACAGGAACGGAGAGAGATGAAAAGCATCAATCATCACTTTTTCATTGTGACACCTTAGTTGTTCATTATTGATTGCTTTCTCATATGTGCCTTGACCGTGGGGCTACAGCAGACCGAGTGACCCCTGGCTGGAGCCAGCGACCTTGGGTCCAAGCTGGTGAGCTTTGCTCAAACCAGATGAGCCCGCGCTCAAGCTGGCGACCTCGGGGGGTCTCGAACCTGGGTCCTTCTGCATCCCAGTCTGACGCTCTATCCACTGAGCCACCGCCTGGTCAGGCTGGATTTTGTTCTTTAATAACATTGACATGGGGGTTTGGAGGAGAGTGGGGTCATCATTCAACCCTCTGATGACATTAACTAAAACAAATTAAAGCCATGGGACAAACGTCATGTGGCTTCATCCATACTCTGACTTGCACGAGGGATGCTGGCCTTCATATTCCCCCCTCATCTGCTTTCAAAGTTACTCTCAGTGTTTGGTCCCGAACTTCGGCCTCTTCTTCACCTCCCAGCGTACACCAGAGCACACGGTCTCCTCCATCTACCTGACAATGACGTGTCCCTTGCCTGTCGTTAAGTAAAGCAGTTAAACATTAAGGCATTTGTCTGTGCCGTAGGGAGACAGCTGTTAACCACAATATCAAGTCATTATGATTAACGAGACCAGGTTTTGGTTAAAAAAAAAAAAAAAAAAAAGAATAGTGCACTTAATTAAGCATGAAAAAGCAGAGAAAAGTGAGGTGATTATGGGATGGGGGGGTGTGCGGTTGTGGGGGAGGGGAGTGAAGAGGGATGAATACACAATGACAGAAGGTGACTTGACGTTCGGTGATGACCACACAACACCATCAATAGTTCAAACGCTATAGAAATGTTTGCCTGAGACTCCTGTACTCTTAGTGACTGATGTCACCGCATTACACTTAGTTTTCTTTCTTTTTTTTTTTTTTCATTTTTCTGAAGCTGGAAACAGGGAGAGACAGTCAGACAGACTCCCGCATGCGCCCGACCGGGATCCACCCGGCACGCCCACCAGGGGGCGACGCTCTGCCCACCAGGGGGCGATGCTCTGCCCCTCCGGGGCGTCGCTCTGCCGCGACCAGAGCCACTCTAGCGCCTGAGGCAGAGGCCAAGGAGCCATCCCCAGCGCCCGGGCCATCTTTGCTCCAATGGAACCTTGGCTGCGGGAGGGGAAGAGAGACAGAGAGGAAGGAGAGGGGGAGGGGTGGAGAAGCAAATGGGCGCTTCTCCTGTGTGCCCTGGCCGGGAATCGAACCCGGGTCCTCCGCACGCTAGGCCGATGCTCTACCGCTGAGCCAACCGGCCAGGGCTTACACTTAGTTTTCTAAGTAAAACTTAGAGAAGAAAAAGAGAACACAGAAGCAGACGGCCCCAACGAGGGGCTCGGACTCAGCACGAAGTCCCTGGTGGTCAGCGCGTCCCCACAGTGGTCCGGACCCCCCCCCCCCCCGTGATGGCCTTGACCTTCCTCTCCCAGGTGCAGCTGGAGCACTGGCGACCTTTCCTCTCCAAGGACCTGTTAACATCCCTTCACCCGAGCACGTAGACACACACACACCCCCCCCGGACGCATGTGGTCAGAGGAGGCAGGGACGGGCCCCCGCACACCAACAGGTTGCCACCGTAACCCATTTTTCAAAAGTGATGGCGACCAGCGGTGACTTCTCGCCCTCTCCCTTGACAAATGAGGGTGCCGGAATGGCGTCCTCGGTGACATTCCTGCCGAGGAGCCTCCGCTGACTTCTGTCGGAGGTGATAGATTCCGCCTCGCCTCGCAGGCAGAAGGCTGCTGGGAAGAGGGATGGCAGGGGCCGGGAGGCAGGGGCGGAGGGTTTCACTGCCAGAGCTGGGCAGGCTCGCCAAGCAGGGAAGGGCAGCAGAGTGTCAGCAGAGTGAATAACACGGGAGCCGCGCTTCCCCACCCGGGCTGTGCGGCAGAGCGGCGCCCAGAGCCTGGGAGACAGGCAAACGCACGGGTCTGACCGCGGGCCCGCACCTCCGGGCAGCAGTGCGCTGCTGCGACATCACAGGGCCCCGATGACCGCGCCCCTAGCTCCTGCTGGGGAGCCTCCCGGAAGGGGGAAACAGTGTGTCTCTGTCACGCACAACTTTGGGAAGAATAGTCCAAATGTATCTCACTCGTCTCTAGCTTCCTGGGTCTCTTGTAGCACTCCAGTTATTGAAGGAGATGATCCTCTTTGTCAAGTCATAAAAGAATCTTTGAGGGGGGTGGTGCATGATTTTCAACCAAGTGGAGTCCATTTCTGCTTCTGAATCCGCCAAGTGCATGCTCGGGAGCACAGAGAGCTCCAGGTGACAACGTAACCCACCAGGTGCACAGTCAGGGAGCACAGAGAGCTCCAGGTGACAATGTAACCCACCAGGTGCACAGTCAGGGAGCACAGAGAGCTCCAGGTGACAACGTAACCCACCAGGTGCATGCTAGGGAGCACAGAGAGCTCCAGGTGACAACGTAACCCACCAGGTGCACACTCAGGAGCACAGAGAGCTCCAGGTGACAATATAACCCACCAGGTCCACACTCGGCAGGACAGAGAGCTCCAGGTGACAACGTAACCCACCAGGTGCACACTCGGGAGCACAGAGAGCTCCAAGTGACAACGTAACCCACCAGGTGCATGCTAGGGAGCACAGAGAGCTCCAGGTGACAACATAACCCACCAGGTGCACACTCAGGAGCACAGAGAGCTCCAGGTGACAACGTAACCCTCCAGGTGCACACTTGGGAGCACAGAGAGCTCCAGGTGACAATGTAACCCTCCAGGTGCACAGTCAGGGAGCACAGAGATCTCTGGGTGACAATGTAACTTATCAAGTGCATGCTCGGGAGCACAGAGATCTCCAGGTGACAATGTAACTTATCAAGTGCACACTCAGGAGCACAGAGATCTCTGGGTGACAATGTAACTTATCAAGTGCACGCTCGGGAGCACAGAGATCTCCAGGTGACAATATAACTTATCAAGTGCACTTTTGGGAGCACAGAGATCTCCAGGTGACAATGTAACTTATCAAGTGCACTTTTGGGAGCACAGAGATCTCCAGGTGACTACGTAACTTATCAAGTGCACACTCAGGAGCACAGAGATCTCTGGGTGACAATGTAACTTATCAAGTGCACGCTCAGGAGCACAGAGATCTCTAGGTGACAATATAACTTATCAAGTGCACTCTCGGGAGCACAGAGATCTCTGGGTGACAATGTAACTTATCAAGTGCACTTTTGGGAGCACAGAGAGCTCCAGGTGACAATGTAACTTATCAAGTGCACTTTTGGGAGCACAGAGAGCTCCAGGTGACAATGTAACTTATCAAGTGCATGCTCAGGAGCACAGAGATCTCCAAGTGACAATGTAACTTATCAAGTGCACGCTCGGGAGCACAGAGATCTCCAGGTGACAATGTAACTTATCAAGTACACTTTTGGGAGAACAGAGAGCTCCAGGTGACAATGTAACTTATCAAGTGCACGCTCAGGAGCACAGAGATCTCCAGGTGACAATGTAACTTATCAAGTGCACTCTCGGGAGCACAGAGATCTCCAGGTGACAATCTAACTTATCAAGTGCACGCTCGGGAGCACAGAGATCTCCAGGTGATAATGTAACTTATCAAGTGCACTTTTGGGAGCACAGAGAGCTCCAGGTGACAATGTAACTTATCAAGTGCATGCTCAGGAGCACAGAGATCTCCAGGTGACAATGTAACTTATCAAGTACACTTTTGGGAGAACAGAGAGCTCCAGGTGACAATGTAACTTATCAAGTGCACACTCAGGAGCACAGAGATCTCCAGGTGACAATGTAACTTATCAAGTGTACGCTCGGGAGAACAGAGAGCTCCAGGTGACAATGTAACTTATCAAGTGCACTTTTGGGAGCACAGAGATCTCCAGGTGACAATGTAACTTATCAAGTGCACTCTCGGGAGCACAGAGAGCTCCAGGTGACAATGTAACTTATCAAGTGCACTTTTGGGAGCACAGAGAGCTCCAGGTGACAATGTAACTTATCAAGTGCACTTTTGGGAGCACAGAGATCTCCAGGTGACAATGTCCGGCACCGTCCAGGCCCACCTGGCCTCCCTCTGCCTTGGCCTCACCTCAGACTATAGGCTTCTTCACGGAAAACAACTTGAGGAAGACGTTACTGTTCTGCATGGCAGTGAGGGAAAAGAAAAAGCAAAGTGGACTTCAAAGGCACTCACACATCCCCTGTGATTTTTCAAAATAGATGCCCGGCAGCTGCGAACCTTGACAGGTGTGATCTGTTGCTCATAACCAGCTATTCCCATGAGACACGGCGCGGTCTGGATCTGGGCCGACCGGCTCAGGCCAAAGATTAATTCTAGGTTATCAGGCCGATTACTGACAAGCACCAAGAGCAGCTGGAAAGAACAGGACCCCAGGTAACGTGAACTGAACTTTATTGGTATTCTGGTCATCCACCATGTAAAATTTTTTCTACCTGAAAAACATCCAATACCCCATAAATAAAAAACTATTTCTTTCTCTTTAAAAAAAAATGTGATTGAATTGATTGGGGTGACATAGGTTCATAAAACTATACAGGTTCCAGGTGCGATTCTATAACACCTCATCTGTATGTTGCATTGTGTTCTCATCACCCCAAGTCAAGTGTCCCTCCATCACCAGCTGTCCCCTTCGACCCCCTCCCCCTCCCTCACCCCCTTTCCCTCCTGCTGTCCCCACACGGCTGTCTGTGTCTAGGACTTTCCTCTCCTTTGCTTAATCCCTCACCTCTGCACTTCTACAGAATGTTTGACTCACACATTTTGGGACACACTTAATAAATCCTATATTAAAATCACAGCCAAATGTACCACCTTAACAGACCCACGTAGGCTGGGAGATTCAAGGGTTTGGGTGAATTTCGTTTGCACAGAAGAAAAATCTACGCAGGTAAAAGAATGACTAGAAATACGTGCTTCTCCCCCTTTTAATCGACTTTACTAAGTGCCGGATTTTTGTCACAGTGCTGTCTTGGGACACACGTTTTTATCCCCCCCCACCCCCCCTCCCCCGCCGGGCTGATTTATGTGTTATTCACTAGAGAGTGCGGAATGATTAATCAGACTAAAACAGAGCACCTCCGACTCTATTATCCCCTGGCTTATATGATATTCCAGCCCATTCATCATGATTCTGAGTTATTTTTAATATGAACTTCAAAGGACAGCGTGCTTTAATGAGGGCTCACTTGAGAAAACATGATGGATTCCGTGCGATAGCAGAGAGGGCCATCACCCCAGGAGAAAAAGACCACGCTTTGCAAAAAAAAAAAAAATGAATTCCAAGAAAAATGTGTTACCGGCAGAATTATAAGCACCCCACACCTGGGAAGTCAGGTGTGTTTTCGTTAACAGGAACGGACGCCCTGGAATGCCAGCCGCGTTCTCTCATCCTGACACGGTCGATGTCTATCCGGGATTTCGAATTTCAATTAAACATTCTCCTTCATCTATTTCTAGGCATCATGTGGGAATAGAATCCGGGAGTGAAAATGAGCCTCTGAGAGATCTGAATTTAATTTCCTACCTATAGAACTCAGCACTTTGTAAAGAAACTTCAAAGGGTATGTCTTTCTTAATTGAAAATTTAACTTTTTTTTTTAAGTTACCTGTTATTTATTTATTTATTTATTTATTTATTTATTTATTTATTTATTAAGTGAGAGGTGGGAGGCAGAGACAGACTCCCACATGTGCCCCACCGGGATCCACCTGGTGAGACCACTTAGGGGGTGATGTTCGGCCCATCTGGGGTG
Organism: Saccopteryx leptura; assembly: GCF_036850995.1. NCBI lineage: Eukaryota > Metazoa > Chordata > Mammalia > Chiroptera > Emballonuridae > Saccopteryx > Saccopteryx leptura. Next base: position 2,013,558 of record NW_027095700.1, read on the forward strand.
TTGCTCCGTTGCTCAGCAACCGAGCCCTTCTTAGCACCTGAGGCTGAGGCCCACGGAGCCACCCTCAGTGCTGGGGGTCAACATGCTCCAATCGAGCCATGGCTGTGGGAGGAGAAAAGAGAGAAAGAAGTGAGAGGGGGAAGGGTGGAGAAGCAGACGGTCACTTCTCCTGTGTGCCCTGACCGGGAATTGAACCCAGGACAACCACAATGCTGAGCTGATGCTCTACCTCGGAGCCAACCAGCCAGGGCCAAAAACTACCTGTTTCATAAAAACAAAAACTAGAGCAGCTTTAGAAAAATTGAGAAGGTACAGAGAGCTCCAATGTATCCCCTGCCCCCACACACACAGGACCCTTCCAATTAGCAACATTCCCCACCAGAGTGGGGTATTTCTTACAATGAACCTGCATTGACATCATGACCACTCAGAGCCTGTCACTGACATGAGAGGTCACACTTCCTGTTGTAGAGTCTAGAGCAGTGGTTCTCAACCTTTCTAAATGCCGTGACCCCGCCATACAGTTCCTCATGTTGCGGTGACCCCAAGCCAAAAAAATAATCTTGGTGGCTACTTCATAACTGTAATTTTGTTACAGTTAGTTATGATTCGGAATGTAAATACCTGATATGCATTATGTATTTTCTGATGGCTTTAGGCGACCCCTCCGGGGTCGCGACCCACAGGTTGAGAACCGCTGTTCTAGAGGTAGGGACGAAATGACGTGTGTCCATCATTATAGTATCATGCAGAGAGTTGTTTCAGTGCCTTAAACATCCCCCTGTGGGCCCTGGCCGGTTGGCTCAGCGGTAGAGCGTCGGCCTGGTGTGCGGGGGACCCGGGTTCGATTCCCGGCCAGGGCACATAGGAGAAGCGCCCATTTGCTTCTCCACCCCCCCCCCCCTCCTTCCTCTCTGTCTCTCTCTTCCCCTCCCGCAGCCAAGGCTCCATTGGAGCAAAGATGGCTCGGGCGCTGGGGATGGCTCCTTGGCCTCTGCCCCAGGCACTAGAGTGGCTCTGATTGCGGCAGAGCATCGCCCCCAGGTGGGCAGAGCGTTGCCCCTGGTGGGCGTGCCGGGTGGATCCCGGTTGGGCGCATGCGGAAGTCTGTCTATCTCACCCCGTTTCCAGCTTCAGAAAAATACAAAAACAAAACAAAACAAAACAAAACATCCCCCTGTGCTCTCCTGTTCATGCCTCCCTCCCCTCCCACCTCCAACCATTAATATCTTTTTCTCTCTCCTCCGTTTTGCTTTTCCCAAAATGCCAAACACTTGGAATCTCCCAGTATGCAGCGTTTCCTAGCAGCTTCTTTCACTTATTCGTGGACACCCGAGGCTCCGCCCTGCCGTGCTCTGACTTGAAAGCTCTCTTTTCGCTGTCTGCGTCGAATACAGTTCTATCATCCAGATAACACTCCAGTTGTGTTTGGTGACGCGTTCACCGACTGAAAGAGAGCCCCCCCCCCCAGTGTCGGCCACGGTGGATGAAGGCATGTAGACCCCCGTGTGAGCTTTTCTTTCCACCCTGTTGGAGAAACAGCAAGGAGCACAGGTGCTCCCCCGGGGTTGCATGGTCAGAGCGTGCTCAGGGCTGTAAGATGCTGCCTTCCTGTCCTCGGAAGGGGCTGCCCCTGCTGCGCCCTCTCCCCCCCCCCCCCGGGCGTAGAGCGAGCGTGCCCATCGCCCGCATCCCTGCGGGCGTTTGGTGTGGTCAGTGTCCGGGATTCGGGCCGTTCTGACAGGCGTGCGCTGTGCTAGCTCTTGGCCGGTTTAACTCGCACGTCCCTGACAGCAGTGTGAGGCGTGTTAGGTATGCTAATTTGCCACCTGTCTGTGTCCCCAAGCGAGGTGTCTCCTGAGGTCTTGGGCCCATTTGTCAATCGGGTTGTTTAAATGGCCGTCTATGGGCTCTCAGACCAGACGGTGAAGGTCCAAGGACGGGACCGAGGGGTGCACACCATTCACGCCTGCACCGCGTGGTCCTCAGCACCAGGCGCTCACTGTTCGCCACGCCCACCTGCAGAGTAACAGCCGCAGAGCAACCGCACTGAGACTCTGCCCCAGGCGGGGGCGTGGCCTCCATGCACAACCCGGCAGGAAGGGTTCACACCACCCCTACTTACAGGCAAAGAACTGACACAGAACCCCAATGTCTGAAGGGGAGCTCAGAGACTCCGTTTTCTGTTTTGTTTTGTTTTTTTGTATTTTTCTGAAGTGAGAAGCAGGGAGGCAGACAGACTCCAGCTTGCGCCCGACCGGGAACCGACCCGGCATGCCCACAGGAGGCAATGCTCTGCCCATCTGGCTCTGTTGCAACTGGAGCCATTCTAGTGCCTGAGGCAGAGGTCATGGAGCTGTCTCAGCACCTGGGCCAACTTTGCTCCAGTGAAGCCTTGGCTGCAGGAGGGGAAGAGAGAGACAGAGAGGAAGGAGAGGGGGAGGGGTGGAGAAGCAGATGGGCGCTTCTCCTGTGTGCCCTGGCTGGGAATCGAACCCGGGACTTCCACACGCCAGGCCAACGCTCTACCACTGAGCCAACCGGCCAGGGCCAAGACTCAGTTTTTAAAAAGGCATAAAATTCTTCTTGCAAAGAAGTTCCAAGAGGAACACAGTTTGGGGCGGAATCTCTAAATTAAAAAGAAATACTTAAATAACAAGATGCATGAGCAATGGCTAAAGACCGGGTTTTCTTAGGAGATGCTGACGTCCACCGACACTCTGACCTCCCTTCTGACCCAGCGCTGTGAACGACCGAGAGGCAGCCGTTCAATTCAATTCGGGAGATGATCGGCCGCAGAAGGGAAGCAGAGCGTTTTTTCTCATCGCATTTTACAGAAACGTGTCTGATTCTCTCCCGCATTCTCGAACAGAGACGTGAATGAGCACCTGTCCAAACCCCCATAGCGCGCGGGAAAGAGAATCCTACTTACGCAATCCACTGACTGGCTGGCATGTTAGAGGTTACTCTTTCAAAGAGCAGACCTGAATATGTAACAAGAGAGCCGTATATATGTGACTCTTGTTTATAATGTGTAAGATACAATTACATGATACGGTATGATACAATTATGTGCTACAATTACATGACACTTTATAATATATTGTGTATATATATGATATATATAATGTATACCATATATATCACATACGTATGATGCAATATAATATATTGTATCATATATTTGTATATATGATGTTTAGATACAGGTTCACATGTCTTAATACGTACACAAACATACCCAGACATACCTTGATTCAGAGACGTATAAAGCAGAAACAGACCTAGGCCAGGGCTTTCCAACGGCGGCGCTTTGGCCTCGTGGCACATACCGCCATGTCTGGAGAGACTTGCTCCTTTTTGTCATTACGAGGGGTGGGGGGGGGGGTGCTCCTCACATCTGGAGGGCAGAGACCAGGCTCACTGCTAAACATCTTACAGGGCACAGGATGGCCCCAGGGCACAGAGCCTGGCCGCAAATGTCAACAGAGCCAAGACTGAGAAACCCCAGACTAGACTCATATGGATATGACACGCATTGACATATATACATATACATATATATATATATAAATAAAATGTTAGTGCTCATTTCACACGGTTGTTCAAAACAGAGAGAATCCACTCCTCCCTCTCCAAATTGTAGAGAAAGAAATGGTACGACAGTCTGTAAATCTTGCCCTGCTAAACAGAGGTCAGCTGCGTTGTGCAAGCCCCCGCGCCCCGAAGAGCAGGACGGCGAACCCCCAGCCAGCTGCGTCTGCCGATGGAGTCTCGCTCTCCAGCGCGCTTGCTTTCCCCCGTGGTAAATGGGAGACCTGACCCGTGAACACTGTCCTGTTTCCTCGGGCCATTTCTTGGCAGCTGTGAAGGACAGCGTCTCATCGTTCCAGACCCAAGCATGTGGAAACATCAACCATAATAAAAAAAAATAAAAGAAAGATGTTCCGTACGTTCCCCTCGGTTCTGGCCCGGTGGGAAAACAACTTCCCAGATGCGGACGGTTTCTGGAAGCGTCGGCGAGGGAGTCTGGCCGTGTTTCCACCCAAACGGTGCAGCCAAATGTCAAGGTAAAAATAGAGAGAATGGGGGGGGGGAGGAGGAGGAAGGGACAGGACAAAGGGACAGAGAATGCATTTCGGCTTAAGGTTCTGTTGGGGGCAGCACCGGACCCTCTGCTGGGGGTGTACCACGTCTGAAGAAGAGGAAAGGCACGTTGGCGTAAATATTTTATTTTATTTTATTTTTTTCTTTGAAGCTGGAAATGGGGAGAGACAGTCAGACAGACTCCCGCACGCGCCGGACCGGGATCCACCCGGCACACCCACCAGGGGGCGACGCTCTGCCGCGACCAGAGCCACTCCAGCGCCTGGGGCAGAGGCCAAGGAGCCATCCCCAGCGCCCGGGCCATCTTTGCTCCAATGGAGCCTCGGCTGCAGGAGGGGAAGAGAGAGACAGAGAGGAAGGAGAGGGGCGGGTGGAGAAGCAAATGGGCGCTTCTCCTATGTGTCCTGGCCGGGAATCGAACCCGGGTCCCCCGCACGCCAGGCCGACGGTCTACCGCTGAGCCAACCGGCCAGGGCCAGCGTAGATATTTTAAATTATTAAAGCAGTGTCCTTACGCTAAAGGGCGGTAACGGCCCAGAATTCAGAGCAGGAGACGGGAGAGAAAATGCCCACTGTCAGTCACACAGGCACCATTTTCAGGGGTGGCGAGGGGACACTTCCTCAGGGGCTGGAGTGTCCACAGGACAGTCAGTTCCCCCAGCGTTGTCGTGGCAACCGGCCTCCTGCCTCCTCCTCATCCTTTCGGAAGGTAAGAGTGCGGCACCTTCTGCGCTGACTTGTCCGTCTCGTCCTCCACAGACTTTGTTCCCACTCGCTCGGGAAGGCCAGCCCCACGTCTGTGCTCCGAGACCGGCTGTCGCCCGCCCGGTGGCTATTTGACTCATCCGTCTGGCAGGACTCGGGCAGAAATGGGTCAGCCTTCATGCCCCGGGTGGGCACCATCGGATGTCCATGTGGCTGGGGACAGGGGGCGTCCTCTGTTCCTATGTCCTCACTGACGCTGCAGAGAAGCCTGCCAGCGCGGGACACGGCCACCCGGTGACAGAGGACCCCTCAGTGAGCAGGACAAAAACGGGCAGCTTTGGCCCTGGCCGGTTGGCTCAGCGGTAGAGCGTCGGCCTGGCGTGTGGGGGACCCGGGTTCGATTCCCGGCCAGGGCACACAGGAGAAGCGCCCATCTGCTTCTCCACCCCTCCCCCTCTCCTTCCTCTCTGTCTGTCTCTTCCCCTCCCGCAGCCAAGGCTCCATTGGAGCAAAGTTGGCCCGGGCGCTGGGGATGGCTCCTTGGCCTCTGCCCCAGGCACTAGAGTGGCTCTGGTCGCAGCAGAGTGACACCCTGGAGGGGCAGAGCATCAATCGCCCCCTGGTGGGCAGAGTGTTGCCCCTGGTGGGCGTGCCGGGTGGATCCCGGTCGGGCGCATGCGGGAGTCTGTCTGACTGTCTCTCCCCGTTTCCAGCTTCAGAAAAATACAAACAAACAAACAAAAATTAAAAAAAAAAAACAGGCAGCTTCCCAGGACGGGCAGCGTGGGAATCGGAGGGTCTCGGCAGAAAACTGTTTGCCCGGGGATTTCTCAGGAAACAGCCCCCCATTTCTGCATGTAGGGGGAGGGGGTGCTGACGATGCTAATGATTGTATTATTATTATTATTATTCCGCTCCTCATCTGGAAAGCAAGCTCACGGCTGCCTCCAAAACCGAAAGGCGCCTTTGCATATCTGATGATTGGAGCAGTTCCTGGGGACCCCTGCGGGTGACAGGGGGACACGTCAGTAAAAGGGGGTGTGTGTAGCATCTCCCAAAACCTCTTCCAGTGTTTTAGGTTTGCAAGGCTTGGTCAGTTTTCTCCCCAGGCCAGACAGGATGACCCCACAGCATGAAAAGGGTGCTATGACTTTTCATGACAGAGGCATCCATCCGAGGCGGGAGGGGGGGTTGAGACGTGTCCTTCAAGCCCGGGAAGAGCCGCCTCTTTCAATCAGCACTGACAAGCGTAAGTCGTTGGCAGAGCAACCTGTATTCACCCAATCGGGTCACATGCACAGGTGAACTCACCTTGGTTTGTATTTAGATTTTCTCGGCTATTTAAAACTTCTTTAAATAGTTTTAGGGACGCCGTTGGCTACTTCCCAGCTAAGAAAGCGGTCCGTCTGGCATCTCTTTACAGAAGCGCGGCATTGGCGCTGGAAGGAGTGGGGGAACGCCAAGAATCACGGGATGTGTGACAAACATAAGTTATTCCTGCACTAGGATACTGTCGTGGGCTGGGGGCAGGGCGGGGGGGTGTGGCCTGAAAACAACGCGGAGGAAACATCTCTGAACGGCATGTAGACACGCCTTCCTGTGGTGGCTCCTGTCCCGAAGTCCTGGGTGATGAATGGCAGTTCCGGACGGAAGGGGGCGAGCTACTCGGGCAGAATCGCCGAGGGCACTCTCTGTTCCGTGTTTTCTTTTTTTTTTTTCTTTAATTTTTATTTATTTATTTATTCATTTTAGAGAGGACAGGGAGAGACAGAGAGAGAGAGGAGAGACAGAGAGAGAGAGAAGGGGGGGAGGAGCAGGAAGCATCAACTCCCATATGTGCCTTGACCAGGCAAGCCCGGGGCCCCGAACCGGGGACCTCAGCATTTCCACGTTGACGCTTTATCCACTGCGCCACCACAGGTCAGGCTGTTCCGTGTTTTCTTTTCCAGCTTACAAACTTGTCGCTCCTTCGGAAACTAGCTGAGAGATTTTAAACGGCGTCCGTGATGATTGGGCGCTACAGTGGGGAGAAACTCGCTTTTTTTTTTTTCTCCTCAGTGACAGCTTCCACTCGACATTACCGTGCATGCGTTTCGGAGGTGCGTCCGAGGTGTTGGAAGATCCTGCGTTTCGCAGAGGGCTCCCCCCACCGCCTGGAGCGCCCGCCCTGTCTCACAGTTCCTCCATCCCCTGTATACCAATTCGGAAAAGGCATTTCCCTGAGATAAGGATGCTGGTCACCACACCCTGTAGGACTTCTATTTTTTCAGTGGTGACCATGTAGTGGCCTTATCTTTCCAAGAAAAAGAAGAAAGGTTGGGATGAAAAATAAAATGACACACGGACATGTCAGGTCACTCTAATAAGATCAGTCTCATAGAATATGTTCTCCAGCTGTTAGGTACGGATAACTTGGCGATGGAAAAGCTCATTAAATGACAAAAGTTACCATTTAAAACATAAGGATAGCCTGACCTGTGGTGGCGCAGTGGATAAAGCGTCAACCTGGAAATGCTGAGGTCGCCGGTTCGAAACCCTGGGCTTGCCTGGTCAAGGCACATATGGGAGTTGATGCTTCCTGCTCCTCCCCCCTTCTCTCTCTCTCCTCTCTCTCCCTCTCTGTCTCTCTCTCCTCCCTAAAAATAAATAAATTAAATAAAAAAATAAAAATAAAACATAAGGATAAATAGAATTGGAATGACGAGGTTGGCTAGTTCTTTCCCCTCTCTGGGTGTGAGGACAGATGGACGTTAGCACTTTAGGGGTGAGGGAACCCCAAGTCGTCACCATCCCCTCTCCAAGGGCAGCCCTGGGAATTTCCTAAATTCTCCTTCTGTTGGAATTCCTCGTCGCCCAGCTTCCGTATCTTACAGAGACAGAGGCTGCAGAGGGTCACGCAGAATAAACAGTCACACGCAGCCCCAAAAGCAAAGCAGGGGGTATGTCGGTGTGGAAGGCTAGACCGGAGTTCTTGGAAGTCGCTGCCACGTGTGCACACGCCCCAGGGAACAGCAAGACGCCAGGAGGGCGGGTCGAGGTCGGGTACGGCTACTCCCCGATGAGAAACGCATCCTCTAGGGCACCCAGGAGTCCGGCTGTTCCTCGGACAGTTCTGCCGGGACCTCAGCACAGCTGTCCTGTTTTGTCAGACAAGCGGAAATCTGGGTGGACCCAAGCAAAATCAGTGCAGAAGAGGGCGGAAAAGAAAGAAGTCTTCATCCAGAACTTACGATAACGTGTCCGCTGATTCTACACAAAGCAGGGGTCGGAAACCTACGGCTCGCGAGCCAGATGTGGCTCTTTGGATGGCTGCCTCTGGCTCGCAGACAAATCTTTAATAAAAAAAATAATAACGTTAAAAATAGAAAACATTCTCATGTATTACAATCCATTCATTTCCTACCGCTTATGTTCATGGTTGCGGGTGGCTGGAGCCAATCACAGCTGTCCTCCAGGACAGCACCACATTTTTATTGGATAATGCGTCAGATACACGGGTCGTTGTATGGCTCTCAAGGAATGACGTTTTAAAATTTGTGGCGTTCACGGCTCTCTCAGCCAAAAGGGTTCCCGACCCCTGATATAAAGTGTTCAAAGAGGACACATGCCGATAATAGTGTCTTTGTTCTCTCCCACAAGTCTTTGCAATTATTTGCTCCAATGTCTGTCTCTCTCTAGTAGAAAAAAAAAAATAGGCAGGAAAACACATCTCACTTAAGCTGGGTGCCCAGCACCTACGACGCTGCAAGGTTGTGTTTGACGGAGTCTCGCAAGTTGGAAGAGGACTCCGGTGGGTGACAGATGGCGGCGGCGTTGACGGACTGGCGTGCTGCAGGCAGGGTTCCGGGCACCGTGGCTGCCGCCTCTCCATCCACACTCACGGGACTGTCTGCGTCAGTGGAGCCTCCGGCAGCCCACGGCAGAGGGAGGGACGCAGGGCGATTTCATCCCCTCCCCCAGGACACCAGAGCTGTTGTTCCTCGCGATCCTGCTGCAGTTGGTACTTCCTCTCTGCCTCCTCTCGCGGTGAGCACCTGAGACAGCGGGGCCATTCCGTGTAAGTGGCTGGGGCTGGGACAGCCAGGGCTCGAGTTTCTGCTGGGAAGCCTTGCTTACCTCGCTGGCAGAACTTCGGCTTTCTTTTTTTTTTTTTTTTTTTTTTTGTATTTTTCTGAAGTTGGAAACAGGGAGGCAGACAGACTCCTGCATGCGCCCGACCGGGATCCACCCGGCACGCCCACCAGGGGGCGATGCTCTGCCCCTCCGGGGCGTCGCTCTGTTGCGACCAGAGCCATTCTAGTGCCCGAGGCAGAGGCCAAGGAGCCATCCCCAGCGCCCGGACCAACTTTGCTCCAGTGGAGCCTCAGGTGCGGGAGGGGAAGAGAGAGACAGAGAGGAAGGAGAGGGGGAGGGGTGGAGAAGCAGATGGGTGCTTCTTCTGTGTGCCCTGGCCGGGAATCAAACCCAGGACTCCTGCACACCAGGCCGACGCTCTACCACTGAGCTAACCGGCCAGGGCCAACCTTCGTTTTTCTTATCTGCTGGAGAACAAGGCTGCTGACCCACCAGAGTCACTGCGAAGGTCCCACCGGTCATTTACGTGAAGCTGCTTTGTCCACACTCAGACCTGAAGTGCAATTGGAACGCCGTGGCTCAGGGGTCTGGGTGCGTTCCAGAGGGGGCCCAGTCCCATGCATTCAGACTGGGGTCCCGCTGTAAGCCCAAGCACAGGGCGGGGGGCTGACGGGGCCAGCCCCCTCCCCTCAGCCTGTGACGCTCAGCGGGGGCTCGCTCCTTGGGCTGCACCAATGGTGTCCACGCCGAGGGTGTCCACGCAGGCCACGTGGAAGGCACTGGAGGTCTGTGTCTTGCAGCCTGGGGTCCAGCCAGGCCCCCCAGAACCAGGAGAATCACTGGACACACACCTCCCCCCCTGTGGCGACCTGCTCTTCCCGTCAGCACGGCAAAGGACTTGAGCCCCACCAAGTGACAGCCGCCACCAAGAAGTCCCCAAAGCCGGGGTCCCTGGCTGAGGGGCTGGTGCTGCGCATGTCCAGCAGGACCCCCAAGGGGGCCACCAACAGACAGACCAGACTGACAGAAAACCTGCCCAGGGTCAGTTCCCCTTGGACACTTTTCCCCTACAGGGCGGAGCTCCCTCCTCTGAGACCTGCCACAGACCGCTCTACCCGCACGGTCACCGTGGACCTCGGCCCCTCCCCCCACGGACCTCAGCCCCTCCCCCCGCGGACCTCAGCCCCTCCCCCCACGGACCTCGGCCCCTCCCCCCCGCGGACCTGAGCCCCTCCCCCCACGGACCTCAGCCCCTCCCCCCACGGACCTCAGCCCCCACCCCCCACGGACCTCGGCCCCTCCCCCCCACGGACCTCGGCCCCTCCCCCTGCGGACCTCGGCCCCTCCCCCCGTGGACCTCGGCCCCTCCCCCCGCGGACCTCAGCCCCTCCCCCCACGGACCTCAGCCCCTCCCCCCACGGACCTCAGCCCCCACCCCCCACGGACCTCGGCCCCTCCCCCCGCGGACCTGAGGGCCCCCCCTCCCCCCGCGGACCTCGGCCCCTCCCCCCGCGGACCTCAGCCCCTCCCCCCACGGACCTCAGCCCCTCCCCCCGCGGACCTCAGCCCCTCCCCCCGTGGACCTCAGCCCTACCCACGTGGAAGTCCCCCGCGTGCGGGTTTCACAGCCTCACCACGGAGATTGCAGCAATCCATCAATCAGCATTAGCAGAAATAAATGGAAGCGATTACAGTGGTGCTTTCTTCTTTTTTTAAGGCAGAAGCAGACCCAGCATCCAGCACGGGTGATGTCCGTGACAATGAGCCCATAAACGGTCCAATGCCCCCCTCTCCTCACTTGCTGGCTGGCGGGGACAGCGGCGCCTGTTGGACCGTCTCCATCATGAGGACAGGGGTCGGCCCACCATTTGGAAACCGCACATGACACCTTTTCGGGAGGGACGGGGGATTCTAGGTCCCGGAGGGCGTGGCTCCCCTGGGTGCCTGCTGAGTCCATACAAAGGCGGGTAACACCTGAACTCACCCCTCCTCCTCACCATCGTCCTACGCCGGCCAGCCGTGCCCACAGTCCGCCTACTGCCCATCTGCACAGGACTACCTCAAACTGGCTCTAAGAGTTTACACGCATTTCACGTTTCACAAAATTCTGCGCATAATCGAGGGTCATGGTAACCTTCTGCATTGGGCTCAGAAATCTATTTACTGAAATCACCAAGAGATAGACGCTCAACTCACATCACAGGATACGTTCCAATGCTAAGTTGTCTCATGTAGGACTTTCCTAAAAATTTGTATAAAGAAGATGTGGTCCATATATATATATACAGTGTGTCCATAAAGTCATGGTGCACTTTGGACCGGTCACAGGAAAGCAACAAAAGACGATAGAAATGTGAAATCTGCACCAAATAAAAGGAAAACTCTCCCAGTTTCATACCTATTCAGTGCAGTTCGATGTGGGCTCACGCACAGATTTTTTAGGGCTCCTTAGGTAGCTATCCCGTATAGCCTCTACAGACTCGTCACTGACGGATGGCCTACCAGAACGGGGTTTCTCCACCAAACTGCCAGTTTCCTTTAACTGCTTATCCTACCAAGTAATGTTATTCCTACGTGGTGGCGCTTCGTTCTAAACACGCCGATATTCACGTTGCACTTTGGTCACAGATTTGAATTGAGCGAGCCACAGAACACACTGAACTTTCCTCTGTACCATCCACATCTCAACTGGCATGGCCGTGGGCTGCTCCGCTGTATACACGGTGTGACGTCATCCTCTGTGCATGCACACATGCTGCCACATCATCCTACAGAAACTGGGAGGGTTTTCCTTTTATTTGGGGCAGATTTCACATTTCTATCGTCTTTTGTTGCTTTCCTGTGACCGGTCAAAAGTGCACCGTGACTTTATGGACACACTGTATTATACAATGGAATACTACTCAGGCATAAGAAATGATGACATAGGGACATTTACGACAACATGGATGGACCTTGAGAACATTACACTGAGTGAAATAAGTAAATCAGGAGAAGATAAGAACTGAATGATTTCACACATAGACGGGATATAAAACTGAGACTCATGGACATAGATAAGAGCACAGTGGTTATCGGGGAGAGGGTGTCGGGGAGGGGGTGTAAAGGAGGACAAATATATATAAGGCGACGTAAAATAATTAGATCTTTGGTGACTATACAACCTAATCAACTGTTCAAATGCTATAGAAATGTTCACACATGACACCTACGCAGTCTTGTTGATCAATGTCACCCTGTTCAATTTAACTTTCTAAATAAAAAAATGAATAAATAAAAATAAAAATTTGAGTACGTTCTCAAGATTTTTTTTTGTTTTTTTTAAGAGAAAGTGAGAAAAGTCTGAGCCAGGAGTTGTGAAGGCGGGGCTCTGTTTTTTTTTTCTGTTTGTCCTTCTATGTGTCGTCTGTGTGTCCTCAGACGAGTCACTCGTCCAAGCCTCACGTGGTCTAATCTGAAACACGCAGCGTCCGATTGGATCGGCGGCCCCTGACGGAAGGCGGCTGAGGTTGGGTCTCCTGGGAGCAGGGGCTGGAAGCGGAGGCAGGTGTGTGCGTGTGCACACGCACGTGCGCGCGTGTGTGCGAACGTGTGTGGGCGTGGGCGTGGGCGCGTGCGCGATACCCCGGGGGACGCCCCCCAGGGGCAGGGGAGAGGAATGGGTGTGTGTGTGGGGGGGGGGGGGGGCGTGGGCGTGGGCGCGCGCTACCCCGGGGGACGCCCCCAGGGGCAGGGGAGAGGAACGGTTGTGTGTGTGTGTGTGTGTGTGTGTGTGTACACGTGCACACGCGCGCTACCCCAGGGGACGCCCCCAGGGGCAGGGGAGAGGAACGGTTGTGTGTGTGTGTGTGTGTGTGTGTGTGTGTGTGCGTGCGCGCGCGTGTGCGTACGTGTGTGGGCGTGGGCGCGCGCGCTACCCCGGGGGACGCCCCCAGGGGCAGGGGCGAGGAACGGTTGTGTGTGTGTGTGTGTGTGCGTGTGCGCGCGTGTGCATACGTGTGTGGGTGTGTGGGCGTGGGCGCGCGCGCTACCCCGGGGGACGCCCCCAGGGGCAGGGGAGAGGAACGGTTGTGTGTGTGTGTGTGTGTGTGTGTGTGTGTGCGTGCGCGCGCGTGTGCGTACGTGTGTGGGCGTGGGCGCGCGCGCTACCCCGGGGGACGCCCCCAGGGGCAGGGGAGAGGAACGGTTGTGTGTGTGTGTGTGTGTGTGTGTGTGTGTGTGTGCGCGCGCGTGCGCGCGCGTGTGCGTACGTGTGTGGGCGTGGGCGCGCGCGCTACCCTGGGGGACGCCCCCAGGGACAGGGGCGAGGAACGGTTGGGGGAACCGGAGCGGGCATGTGGTGTCAGTGGCAGAACTGCATCAGCCTCGTCCCAGGCAAAGGTCTGGGGCACGGAAGAGCTGGTCCCGGGGGAGCCAGGCGCCTCTGCCCCAGCGGCAGTGAGCCCACACTCAGGACCTGCCTGCAGAGAGGCAGAGAGCGCCTGGTGTTGCTGGCAACATGGCACCTCGGGCCAGAGGTTAATCTGCAAGGGGGAGCAGCTGTAAGCTATTAGCAGCTGATACAGGAGCGGGGGTGGGGGTGGGGTGGGGGTTGTGGCGGGGTGAGGGACAGAAGGTCACCAGCAGCATCTACTGACCAGGAACTGCTGTCCCGGACCTGTTTTCCATACTTGGGAGAGTCCAGAAGGAACCGCGCTCCTGCCTCACACGCGGGCGCAGAGGTCACGAGGACGTCAGGCACATCCGTTTTCTCAGCCTGCGCGGAAGAGGCGGGGGCGCCCACGGGCTGACCCGGGCTCGAGAGGCTGGTGGGAATCTTGGACGGATGCGGAGAGGGAAAAGTGGGTCCCACGTAACCAGCGCCACATGTGCGCGGACAACGTGTGCGCTTTCAGAACACGGCGGCGTCCACGGGGCGCGAACCAGAGACACGGAGAGCCGGCCAGGGTGGGATTTGGAAGGACTGTGAGCTTGGACACAGCACCAGGAGCCTAGGTCTCAGAGTGGTTCCCACAAGCTATGGATGTGCCATTGCCCTGGCCCTATTTCTCATGTATAAAAAAATCATTTTTATTTTAATTTACTCATCGGTTAGAGAGAGAGAGAAAAACATCGATTTGTTGCTCCACTGAATTATGCATTCATTGCATGAGTCTCGTACGTGCCCTGACCGGGGATGGAACCCACGACGTTGGTGTATTAGGATGACGCTCTAACGAACTGAGCTACCGGGCCAGGGCTTAAAAAAACTCAAGTCTTTCGATAACAGGGATGTGCTTCCCTGATTGCCGTCCCAAGCCCCCGACCTCCACATTGTAGAGGAGTCAGATTTCTGGCCGTCGGGGCCAAGTTACACACGGGAACTTCCCACCCCTGAGTGAACACCCGCAGCCCCATTAACACACTCGTAGTTCCGCTCCCAACCCCCACGTGACTCACGCACCGAAGCCCGCAACGTTAGGCTATGCTGTGAAACCCAGGGAATCCAGTGAAAGTAATATTCATAGCCTCCTGATCGATGTTTGTAAGTTGTGGGTTTTTTTTTAAAGTGTGAGTGCTTGCTCCAATAACATGAACTTTTCAATGTTGGCCTCCAAACACAGTTACATGTATATATTATATCTCATATATACATACACACACATATAAGTCCATATGTAACTATCTACAATATGTTAAGATATATAAATGAGGCCCTGGCCGGTTGGCTCAGTGGTAGAGCGTCGGCCTGGCGTGCGGAAGTCCCAGGTTCGATTCCCGGCCAGGGCACACAGGAGAGGCGCCCATCTGCTTCTCCACCCCTCCCCCTCTCCTTCCTCTCTGTCTCTCTCTCTTCCCCTCCCGCAGCCGAGGCTCCATTGGAGCTAAGTTGGCCTGGGCGCTGGGGATGGCTCCTTGGCCTCTGCCCCAGGCGCTGGAGTGGCTCTGGTCGTGACAGAGTGGCGCCCCAGATGGGCAGAGCATTGCCCCCTGGTGGGCGTGCCAGGTGGATCCCGGTTGGGTGCATGTGGGAGTCTGTCTGACTGCCTCCCCGTTTCCAGCTTCGGAAAAATACAAAAAAAAAAAAAAGATATATAAATGAAAACACAGTATTTCTTCTCTAACAATATGGTAAGCAAAAAATAAAAAAAAACCCCAAATCAAATGAAGTCAGTAAGGGTTTCCTCGTGCATTTTTCAATTATTTTCCCAATAGTCACAATAAGATGGACTTTTTAAAATCACATTCAAGGAGAAGCACTGTATTAAACACAGGAAAACAGGTCGTGACTAGCGTATTGTTTAGTTTGGGTCAAATTCAGCGACTCTTAGAAACCCACACAGAGACTCTGTGACCCAGGCCGGGGACTGTAACAGCCCCACCTGAGGGGGGGGGGCCCTCAGTCACTGTCTAAACACCTGGCCATCCGCCAGGGGCTTAGAACTCACAGCAGGGCACATGGCACACTGGAGTTGAGGACACTCCCCACAAAAACCACTCCTCCACGAGTCTGTGAGCCCAGAAGGCTGATTGTTGGCTGCCAAGGGTTTTTTGATGCTTTAATTGTTTGTTTATTTTTTCTTGAAGGAAAGGCTGGTCCTAGGAGCTAATCCCCGGGGTTTAAGGTCTCCCTTTTGCCAAAACAAACAGCTTCCAATTACTGGTGAAGGTAAAACGTCTGATCTCTAACCGGCTACCCAAGCAGAGCCTATCAGTGGCGCTTTATAGGGTGAATAATGTCCCATTAAGCAAGGATCTCTTAACACTCATAAAATTCTAGAACCCACGGCAGGCCACCTGCTACTTATCTGCCCGCAAGCTCCCCTCCGCTGGGTCTGCGGCCCCGGCCCCGCCCCGAGATGCTGGCAGGGAAACACGGGTCCTTCCCCTCCTGGGTCCTGCCTCTCCTGGGTCCCCCGCAGCCCTGCCCTGCCCTGTGGGGCCTCCTCTCAGGAGACAGAGGCGGGGAAGGGGCAAGCTCTCTCTCTCTGCGTTGAGGCCCCCAGATTCAGGTCACTGTCCCCACCGTGAATGGCCTTCGCTGTCAATGCCCCACCCCGCGCAAGAGAGGAGGTCCCTGTGGAGACAAAAGAGGGTTCACCTAGAGCAGCAGTTCTCAACCTTTCTAATGCCGTGACCCCGCAATACAGTTCCTCATGTTGCAGTGACCCCAAACCAAAACATAATTTTGGTGGCTACGTCATAACTGTAATTTTGCTACAGTTATGATTCGGGATGTAAATACCTGATATGCATTATGTATTTTCCGATGGCTTTAGGCGACCCCGCTGGGGTCGCGACCCACAGGTTGAGAACCGCTGACCTAGAGGGACAGGCCTTGTTTTCAGGCCTGTCCCTCTGGCTGGCTTTTCCTTCTATCTCCCGGTGAGGTAACAGAGCACACGCAAGCACACGCGAGCACACGCGGGCACACGTGGGCAGGGCGACGGGAACCCCCACGCGGGGGCAGGGGGGGGTGTGACCTCTCCTGACAGCTCTGCGCCCTCAGTGCGCAAAAGCCAAACAAACCAGGCCGGCATCACAGGCGGGTGGCCCGCGCTCAGGGGGTCGGGCGCCTGGGGGTTCAGGCCCCATGACCTGGCCGCCACCCTGAAACCCTCCGTGGTCCCCTCTTGGAATCTGGGTTGTGTCTGTGACGGCTGATGAAATGTTGGGGCGGGTCTGGGGCCTCTGGCCATGCCCGAGTCACGCGGCATGCCGCCGCCCGCCGCCCGCTCGCCTCCCGGGAAAGGCTCCTGGCTCCCCACGCCCTGGCACCGTGGCACCCCAGTCCTCACCCAACCGGTCCCTCGTCATGCCTTGCTGGGAATCGCTGTCACAGTCCGCCCCGCAGGGACCTGGGCACGGGTGTGAGGAGGAGGAGGAGGAGGAGGGTGGAGAAGGCATGCCCTGCAGGGTCCCAGAGCTCTGGTGACCGTCCTCACCCCTCACCCCCTGCGCTGGCACCCTGCTGTGTGTGGCGGGTGGTGACCAGATGGAGTCCAGCAGTCCACGGAAAGCAGAGGACCGCCCGTGAGTCACGCGGCCGGTGAGGAGGCTGCCGTGCACCTGTCTGCCTTGGGTGGAGCAGAAGGCGTGGGAAGGGGCAAGCTCTCTCTCTGCGTTGAGGCCCCCAGATTCAGGTCACTGTCCCCACCGTGAATGGCATAACAGGGCACCCCCCTCCCCCCCACCCCGGCTCTAAGTGCAAAGCACTGGCCCACCGGCCGGCACATCAGGGCACCAGGCAAAAGTCAAGCCTCAGCGGGACATGTGCGCACCTGAGCCCAGGCAGGGAGGAAGGTCTGTTTCCGCGTGTCCTGCAAGATGCCCTTCTCGGGCACTCGCTGGGCACACCCCACACCGGGCACTTTGGGGGGTCTGCTCTTCTCCCTCTCTCCACCCTCCTGAGTATGGGTCCTGCTTGTCCCTCCAGGCACGGCCAGACAGCCCCCAGGGCAGGACCAGGAACCCCAGACTGTCCAGGTGACATGCTGTGATAACTGCGCGGAGCACGGACACAGCATCACGGAAGAGGAACCGTGGAACTACGCGGATAACTTCCTTGGCACTTTCTCCACTGAGGGCAGCACTGAACAGCAACGAGCCACAAGGGCCACAACAGAAGGAAAACATTTCACAGTTTAGCTCGTTTCACACCTTTTCTTTCTTTTTTTTTTTTCTTGCTCTTTGAGAAATAGACCGGGCGTCTTCATTTTGCTCTGGGTCCCCCAAATCAGCCAGTCTGTCCTGCAGTAAATTCACCAACAGACCAATAAAATCCTGAAAAGCAAAACACACCCCCAAACGGGGAGCTGCCCTCACTGAGAACCCGGCTTCATCGTGTGTAGGCTGTGTCACTGGCCTGCTTTCTCAGCATCGATCACAGGAGGATACAGTGTCTTCCTGACGTGGTTGTTGGGGGAGACACAGAGGACCCGTGACCCCCAGATCACGGGCTGCTCCTCCGGAATCTCCCAGGTAGTGTCAGCGCCTGCAACACCATCACTCTCGCGATCGCTGACACGTTTATGATCGCTGGGCAGCCATTGGGCTCCCGCTGGACACGGGAGAGGCCGAAAGGTCAGGCAGTGATGGGCTCAAGCCACCTGTCAGCCAAGTGGCAGAGCCTGGCGCACGGCCACCCTGCCTGGCCCCAGAGCCACGTCCCGGGCGCACACACACACGCACGGTGCCAAGCTCTTCCTGACTCCCCTGGCGAAGGCGTGGCCTTTCCACCAGCTTGCCGCAGGGGTTTAACCGCACGCACGTGTGCCGTGTGAGGACGCCACGTGGCACACGCCGTGTGAGAACGCCACGTGGCACACGCCCTGTGAGGACGCCACGTGGCACACGCCGTGTGAGGACGCCACGTGGCACACGCCCTGTGAGGACGCCACGTGGCACACGCCGTGTGAGAATGCCACGTGGCACACGCCGTGTGAGGACGCCACGTGGCACACGCCCTGTGAGGACGCCACGTGGCACACGCCGTCTGAGAACGCCACGTGGCACATGCCGTGTGAGGACGCCATGCTGACGACCGTGCGGTGCTGACTGCCACTGTTTCCTTTCAGGAGTGGGGGGCGGAGCTCGGTAGGGAAATGATGCCCATTCAGAGGCCGTCTCCCTTCCGTGGTGAAATTCTAAGCACCGCCCCCCCCCCCCCCCCCGCCGTGTCCAGGGGCGGTGCCGAATAACGCGGGCTGTCCTGCTGTCCTGTCACCGTCCCCACCAGCACACATCCGCACGGAGTCCCTTGTGCTCTCAGGCGTGGTGGCCCGTCACCTGGTTGACAGGTGAAGGCACCAGCTGAGTCCTGTCGACCTACAGACCGCTGGCCTGGGAAACTGCGCCAAGGTGGGCTGGAGGCATGATTAGAGCCCCGCTCCTCCGGGTCCCTGCCCCCTGGTGCCGGCTGCCTCTGCGTCCACATCGTGGGCCCACAGGCTGGGCTCTTACTGCTGCGGGCCGGGAAGCTCTCACACCCGAGGCCACACACGCGGCCGGGCCCCTAGGCTGTGAGCCAGCCTTCTCCCAGGATTCAAAAGATGCCCAGAACTGTGCCAGGCAGGGTAGATGCCCAGAACTGCTCCAGAGACAGTCCCTGCTCGGGCTTCTTTGCACAAGTGGGTGGCGTGAGAGGCCCTAACAGAAAGGGGTCTTCCAAAAGCGCCCCTAGGCCATTAACAAGCCCAAGTGCAGAGAAGTGAGCTGCCTGCCGCCTGACTCTTCCGAGTCTTCTCCATGATTTTCTTAAAAAGGGTGGGGGGAGAGCTGGACGATTTATAAGGAGAGTACGCTGCTGTCTCTTCAGGGCTCAAGAAAGCCTTAATCCCTGCAATTTAGATCAATCATAGGCGTTACAAGTTAAGGTTAAACGCCCCCCGAGAGGGACTTTGCCATTGATTGGGAGAAGAAAAAAAAAAGGCGTTTATTAAGTCCTAACTGAGTCATTTGCAGCTCACTTCTCCCCCCCAGCTAATTAAAATGTAATCAGGAGTCTCTGGCACCGTGTATCCTGTCAGCGGTTTTTCTTCCGAAAGGGAAACCACGCGGACAGACCACAAGAAAGGCCTTTCACGGGGAACTGGCTTGATTTAAGCCGCGCCTTGAGCCGCTGAAACTGTAAAACAAATAAATTACAGCGGCTGACAATTCAATAAAAAAAAAAGAAACAGAAAGAGGGAAGTGGATGGGGGGATAATGTTTCTCGGCAGGAATGGGCTGTCCGGGTTTGCTGTGCGTTCTGTGGTGGGAACCACAGCGTGCGCCCCGCAGCTCTGGAGGATGGCGCGCGGCGCAGGGCAAGGCAGGGCAGGGCAGGGCGCCCTTGGAGCCAGGTGACTCTGGGGAGAAGCCCTCTCCTGGATGCCTGCGGAACGCCACCGCGGGAATGGAGCCATCGGCTGTCCCTTCCCGGAGACCCAGAAGCAGGACACAGCTGCCAAGCTCTCTGACACCGCTAGACGTGGAACAAACAGAACCACACACTCACGCAAACTTGGCGAGCTGGTTCCATCCTCCTAAAACCCCACGATGAACACCCTCCCGCCCCCGGAGATGCGTCCCAGACGTCCCCGCCTCTGGCAGGTTAGTTCCCAGGCCCCGCGGGAGCCCCCTCTCACCTGCCCAGAGTATCGAAGGGTAGAGAGCTCAGCTTAGAGACACCCCCCCTCCCAGGAGGCCCTCCCACCGCACCCTGTCTCCTGACCGCCGCCCCAGTGTTCCCTGAGGCGCGAGGTTGGGACCTTCAAACAGGTGAGCAGCTAAGGGTGGGAGGTGAGAAGGCCAGAGAGGGGACCGTGGCCTGCTAGAGAAATAAGGTGTGGGTAAGAGTGATTTCACGGTGTGCGCGCTCGGGTCCCCTAGAGAAGACCGCTGTGCCCAGGAAGCGCCTCCGCGGAGTCCGGGAGCGGCTCCCGTGCGCTGGCGCACCCCGGGTCGATACGCAGGTCCCTCAGGGTCGCCCTCCACAGCCGCCAAGCGCGCTTTTCCTGAACCTTCTACACACACCCTCGACCCCCCCACGCACACACACACACACTCACAGACTGACTCACAGACACACACACGCTCCCTTCCTCACGCTATGAGGGGTGGGCTGATACTGACCTCTGGACTCTTCTGGCCCCGAATCCCCCATCTCTACCCTTAATCTCCACGCTATTGATTGACAAGACCTGGAGCTGAGGCTTTGGGGCTCCGAACTGGGGCGCAGACAGCCACCACGCCCCGCCCCAACACACACACACACACACACACACACACACACACACACACACAGTCAGGAACCCACGACTGGAGCCAAGTGTCCCGCCTGGGGCTCGGAGGGTGGGCCGCGAGCTCCGGGCCCGCCGAGCGTGAAAGCTTCGCTCAACACAGACAAAAAAGTATCGGCCCGCGGGCACCTGCGGCGCTGGGCACGTCGCGCGGGTCCCCGGGCGCAGCCGGGCGCGCCTCCCCCGCCTCGCTGGCTATGTCCGCGCTGCCGAGGGCCCCGGACCGCCCAGGAGTGCCCGGGGACTGGCCACCAGCCCCGAGTTCCGCGCGCCGCGGTCCCGGGAAACGAACGAATCCACACACACCCACCCTTGGAATCCACCAAACTGTGCTCCCTCCCTGGAGATCCCCCTTCGTCTGCCGCCGGGGAAACGGGCTGCAGCCTTCTCTTTCCTTCAGGGAGCAGGGCGGACCCTGGAAAGGAGGCGCGAGCGCCCGGCTGCCGAGCGCAGGCGGAGGGGCAGCGGGCCGGCCGGCCGCGCTGGGCGAGAAGTTTGGGCACGGCGGCTGGAGGCGCGCGCCCCGCAGCGCGGAGGCCCGGGCGCGCGGCGGCCCCGTACCTGGAAGTGCTGGAAGAAGGCGGAGATGCGCGTGATCTGCAGGCTGAGGCACCTGGAGGCGCAGCGGGCGCGCTGGACGCTGCGGGCCGACAGCGACTCGTCCAGCCGCCGGGCCGCCGCCGCGCCGGGGCCAGCCGCCAGGGAGCCCCCGGAGGCCGCCAGCCAGAGGCAGAGGGTCAGCGCCGCTGCGGGCGCCCCGGGCACCATGGCTGCGGGTCGGGGGCGCGGGCGCGGGCGCCGGGCGCGGGCCGAGGCTCCCAGCTCCGCGCCGGGGCTGCACTGCCGGGGACCGCGCGGCCGCTGCAACTCGGCTGCAAAGTTCAATCATTCAACTCCAGCCCCCGCGCTCCCGGGCCGACCTCCCTCCCGCCCCGCGCGGCCGCGAGGGGCGGGCTGAGGGTGACAGGCGGCCGCGCCATTGGCTGCGAGGAAAGTGAGTGGCAGGGGGCCGGGCGGCGGGCCCGGGGGCAGGTCTAAGGGGCTGCTGCTGGCCCCCCCGGCGCTGAAAGGGAGGGCGACAGTGACCGGGTCCCCCGGCGCGCGGCCCACTCCGGGTGGTGGGTCTCCCACGCAGGCTCTCCCACCGTCTGCATTCGCTCCTTCCTGCCCTGCCACCCAGGTCGCCGTCAGGTGTGGGCACACCCGGGCCTGGGGTGTGAGGTGCGGTTTGGGGAGCAGGGTCTCGGACCCCCGTGGGCGTCAGCCCTGCGGAAGGAGGGGCTGGCTGCCTTCCCAAATCCCACTCCGGGCCCACGCCGCGCTCATCCTGGGGCATATTTGACTTTCCCTCTTCTCAAGTAGTGGCTAAGTCTGAGTAACAGCACTGAAAAATATGCCGGATGAGACAGGCCGGGTGTGGAGAGGGGACGTTCTCTTCCTTCCCTCTCGTCCCCATTCCGTCTTTCCTCCCTTCTCCCTTCCTTCTGCCATTCACTCCTTCAGTCCTTCCTTCCCCCTTCCTTCTTTCCTTCCTTCCTTCCTTCCTTCCTTCCTCCCTCTCTCCTTCCTTCTTCCCTCCCTCCTTCCTTCCTTCCTCCCTCCCTCCTTCCTTCCTTCCTCCCTCCCTCCCTCCTTCCTTTCCTTCCTTCCTCCCTCCCTCCCTTCCTTCCTCCATTCACTCCTTCAGCCCTTCCTTCCTTCCTCTCTCTCCTTCCTTCCTTCCTTCCTTCCTTCCTCTCTCCTTCCTTCCTTCCTTCCTCTCTTCCTCCATTCCTTCCTTCCTTCTCTCCTTACTTCCTCCCTCTCTCCTTCCTTCCTTCCTCCCTCTCCCCTTCCTTCCTTCCTTCCTTCCTCCCTCTCTCCTTCCTTCCTTCCTCCCTCTCCCCTTCCTTCCTTCCTTCCTTCCTCCCTCTCTCCTTCCTTCCTTCCTCCCTCTCCCCTTCCTTCCTTCCTTCCTTCCTCCTTTCCTCCCTCCCTCCTTTCATTCCTCCCTCCCTTCCTTCTTCCATTCACTCCTTCAGCCCTTCCTTCCTTCCTTCTCTCCTTCCTTCCTTCCTTCCTTCCTTCCTCCTTTCCTTCCTCCCTCCCTCCCTTCCTTCCTCCATTCAGTCCTTCCTTCTTTCCTTCCTCTCTCTCTCCCTCCTTCTTCCTTTCCTTCCTTCCTTCCTTCCTCCTTCCTTCCTTTCTTTCTTCCTTCCTCCTTCCTTCTTTTCTTCCTTCCTTCCTCCTTCCTTCTTCCTTTCCTTCCTCCTTCCTTCCTTCCTTCCTCCTTCCTTCCTTCCTTCCTCCTTCCTTCCTTCCTTTCTTCCTTCCTTCCTTCCTTCCTTCATTCATTCTTCCTTCCTTCCTTCTTCCTTTCCTTCCTTCCTTCCTCCTTCTTTCCTGCTTCCTTCCTTCCTTCATTCATTCTTCCTTCCTTCCTTCCTTCTTCCTTTCCTTCCTTCCTTCCTTCCTTCCTTCCTTCCTTCCTTCTTTCCTTCCTTCCTCCCTTCCTCTTTATTTCCTGCCTCACTCCCTTTCTTTCTGCATTCAGTCCTTCCCTCCTTCACCCGCCTCCCTCCTTAGATTGCCTGGAGACGACCTCGGTCCTCAGCCAGCGACCCCTGTGACATAGACCCACAGCCTTGCACCCTCAGGTGTCTGTCACTAGCAAGCACTTCCTCCCCGTGTGCATGAGTTCCTCACACCAGAACCCCCCACACGCCGTCTTCCCCTTGTTTCTGCCCCGGCCCTCATGATTCTGCCTAAAAGCAGGGAAATTGCCACCCCGTAATCTGCTGTCGTCTTTTCCAAGGTTTGTTGTCCTGGCCTGTTCTCCCTCCCCAGACAGGGCCCCCCAGAGGAGGGGCCCTGTGGCATTTGTCACCTACCAGCTGCAACACATGCATCCTCCCCTGAGCCTCCCCTCCCCCGGGCAGGAGGGAGACCCCAGAGGGAGCAGGGATGTGACAGTGAAGGCTGGGCTTGGGACATGGGGGTGTTCATACAACACAGTCGAGCCAACAAGACTCGGCCCCCGTGTTCGGATGTGCACCAACTGACGGACGTCTCCACCTGCTTCCACAGGAGGGCGCTCACGCCATCCGAACCCGGAACCTCCGTGAGCACAGAACCCCGTGGTCTGCGGCTTTTTTGCACTTTGCAACCCTGTTCCCTACGGTCCCGCCCACTTTCCACTGTGTGACTTCGCGACCATCCTGTCTGCCTACAACGACAGCCACCTAGGGTTATCCTGTGACATCGGTGTGTCGTTTGCAAGGACATCAACGTACGTGGACCTCTTCCCACGGTCACGTCTGCCGGGTGGACAGCAGTAGCTGCTCAGCATGTCCGTCGATGCATTCATTCTCTTACATCGGAGCTGTTGCATTTACAAAGTCCTCTACGCAGAGAGCGTGCGTGACCTGTACCCTCTGACGGAACCCCAGAGGGATTCCCGCTGAGTCCCAGGTCCCTCGGTCACTATCATGACTCCAATTTCAGAAAAAGGTTCAGAGCAGGGGTCCCCAAACTTTTTACACAGGGGGCCAGTTCACTGTCCCTCAGACCATTGGAGGGCCAGACTATAAAAAAAAACTATGAACAAATCCCTATGCACACTGCACACATCTTATTTTAAAGTAAAAAAACAAAATGGGAACAAATATAATATTTAAAATAAAGAACAAGTAAATTTAAATCAACTAACTGACCAGTATTTCAATAGGAACTATGCTCCTCTCGCTGACCACCAACGAAAGAGGTGCCCCTTCCGGAAGTGCGGTGGGGGCCGGATAAATGGCCTCAGGGGGCCGCATATGGCCCATGGGCCGTAGTTTGGGGACCCCTGGTTCAGAGGATGTGGCCGACCTTGTCTGTAGGTTTGGGGAGGACAGGATTGCGTGTGGGCTGGAAGCGTAAGAAATGTAGGTGTGGGCTCACGGGAGCTCACGAGTTCACCTACAAAGACCCCCAGCATTGCAGGTGGAAATCTTTCAACGGTATTTGAAGCACATTTACTGTTCATGGAGATCGACGACATGGACCAGGGTGACCGCAGATGGGAAGGCGTGTAAAGCCGTGCGTTATCACTTCCGTTTGGGGGTGGACAGAAACGTTTCTGCCCTGGCCGGTTGGCTCAGCGGTAGAGCGTTGGCCTGGCGTGCGGGGGACCTGGGTTCGATTCCCAGCCAGGGCACACAGGAGAAGCACCCATCTGCTTCTCCACCCCTCCCCCTCTCCTTCCTCTCTGTCTCTCTCTTCCCCTCACGTAGCCAAGGCTCCATTGGAGCAAAGATGGCCCGGGCACTGGGGATGGCTCCTTGGCCTCTGCCCCAGGCGCTAGAGTGGCTCTGGTCGTGGCAGAGCGACGCCCTGGAGGGGCAGAGCATCGCCCCCTGGTGGGCGTGCCGGATGGATCCCGGTCGGGCGCATGCGGGAGTCTGTCTGACTGTCCCTCCCTGTTTCCAGCTTCAGAAAAAAAAAAAAAAAGAGAAAGAAAGAAAGAAACGTTTCTGACAGTCACATTGGCCCCTTCCGTGGGGGCTGTTGGACTTCTCGGGTTCAGCCAGGACCCGCTTCTGGCGACGGCTGGGGCCGTATTCCTGCCCAAATTTTCTTGTGCGGTCTTTGATTTATCCCTCTGCGTGTCATGTCACGAAATGTGTGTTCTGGAAAGCAAACGCGTGAGGACAAAGATGCTGAGCTTTTCAAAGCAGCTTTTCCATGTTCAAAGTGAACCCTGTGCTTTTTTATTTATCTGTTTTTATTTATTTATTTATTTGTTTGTATTTTTCTGAAGCTGGAAATGGGGAGGCAGTCAGACAGACTCCCGCATGCGCCCGACCGGGATCCACCTGGCATGCCCACCAGGGGGCGATGCTCTGCCCATCTGGGCATCGCTCTGTTGCGACCAGAGCCATTCTAGCGCCTGAGGCAGAGGCCATGGAGCCATCCTCAGAGCCCGGGCCAACTTTGCTCCAATGGAGCCTCGGCTGCGGGAGGGGAAAAGAGAGACAGAGAGGAAGGAGAAGGGGAGGGGTGGAGAAGCAGATGGGCGCTTCTCCTGTGTGCCCTGGCCGGGAATCGAACCCGGGACTCTTGCACGCCAGGCCGACGCCCTACCACTGAGCCAACCAGCCAGGGCCTTGTCTGTTTTTAAAGCAATGTGTGTGCTACTTTAGATGGGCTCCGTGGCATAATCATTTCCATGAATAAATGCATTTTGAAATCAACCATACACAAAAAATCCCATCCAGTCGGTTGGGCAGAAAGCTTGGGATTAAATATATAGGCCCACCCTACCATGAACATGTTAAAATAATACCTGTGGTTATATTGTTTTCTTCTTCTAGAATGATCACAGCGTCCTCCATGATTACACCCGCCCTTTTTGTGTGATTTATTTTAATTGCAGCTTAAAGTAACTTTAAAAAAAAATGTTGTTTGGTAAAGTCAGAATAACAGTCGAAATGTAGTTTTGTTTTGTTTTTTATTCTGCTTAGATAAGCTCAATTTCTCATGCAGTTTGCCCTGTGGGTTGACACACACGAGGGCTTGGATGCTCCGGGCGGGACCGAGAGCCACAACCCGCGTTCGTGAGGACCAAGCGCGCGGGAGGGGACCCTTGCGGGTGTGGGAGGAAGGATGGGTAAATGCACAGGCGTCCTCTGCGGGCGTGAGCAGGGACAAGCTTAGCCTGTGGCTTCCCAAGTCAGCTGCGGCCACGCGGTCTGAATTTGTCTGGAGAAGAAATGAACCATCCGTTGACTTCAGGTTGACTGAAACACACAAAGCGCACACCACATCCAGAGACCTTGGGTCAGTATGTCTGGGGTAGGACGCTGGAACCCTGCAGCAAGCGACCCGGGGGCCCGTCTCAGAGATAAGTGATTTAGAAAGCACATACCCCCCCACACACACACAAAAATGGAGCAGAAACGTTGATTTCAATAACATCCACGATGTCATTTTGTTGAAAGTACTTTTTTTAGGGATGTGTGTTAATGTGGATTGGACACACCGACCTATTTATTAATAATCATGTTGACATCTTTTTTCTGAAACATTTACCCTAGACACTCTTAGATTCATTTTTTTTTTGGGGGGGGGCTAGCAGGTTGTCTTTTATTATTATTATTATTATTATTATTATTATTAGTTTATTGATGTTAGAGATAGAGGAAGGGAGAGAAAGAGACAGGAACATTGATCTCTTCCTGTGTGTGCCCTGACCGGGGATCGAACCAGCAACCTCTACACCTCAGGACCACACACTAACCAGCCGAGCCATCCAGCCATGGCTAGCAGTCCGTCTTTTCAAAGGCTTCCCAGCCACACGTGAGAAGGATCAGATACGAAGGGAGCAAGCGTGAGCTTTCCGAGACACGCCCCTCTAGGAAAAGCAAATTGAGAGCTCGCTCTAAAACTGGAGGACCAAGCCCTGGCCGGTTGGCTCAGTGGTAGAGCGTCGGCCTGGCGTGCAGGAGTCCCGGGTTCGATTCCCGGCCAGGGCACACAGGAGAAGCGCCCATCTGCTTCTCCACCCCTCCCCCTCTCCTTCCTCTCTGTCTCTCTCTTCCCCTCCCGCAGCCGAGGCTCCATTGGAGCAAAGATGGCCCGGGCGCTGGGGATGGCTCTGTGGCCTCTGCCTCAGGCGCTAGAATGGCTCTGGATGCAACAGAGCAACGCCCCAGAGGGGCAGAGCATCGCCCCCTGGTGGGCGTGCCGGGTGGATCCCGGTCGGGCGCATGCGGGAGTCTATCTGACTGCCTCCCCGTTTCCAGCTTTGGAAAAATGGAAAAAAAAAACCCAAAACTGGAAGACCAATACTTTGGATGGATGGCATTTATGAGTCTTAAGCCGGATGTGGTCCCAGGTCCCTGGTCACAGGTGTGAGAGGCAGGTG
Source organism: Saccopteryx leptura (assembly GCF_036850995.1). Classification (NCBI taxonomy): domain Eukaryota; kingdom Metazoa; phylum Chordata; class Mammalia; order Chiroptera; family Emballonuridae; genus Saccopteryx; species Saccopteryx leptura. The sequence goes on from NW_027095700.1 coordinate 2,041,092, forward strand.
CTCACACGTGAGGTATGCAGCTGCCTCTCAGTTGCCATCGTGGGATGGTGCAACCACACGCACCTTCTCCGAGAAACGACAGTCAGTTTCCAGGAAAGACAATGTGAGAACGTGAAGACGTGCCCCGCTGGGGCCCGGGCCCCCAGTCAGCTCCATGTCCGCAGGCCCGGTGCTCAGGACACGGCAGCCAGACTTCGGGGAGCCCCGGGAACTGTCCCAGCCGCCTCTGCCAGACTCGGCCCTCCGTCGGCTGTGGGTCCCCTGGCCCAGGAAATACAGAGAGAAACTGAAATGAGGAAGGAGGGATGCAATACACTGAACAGATGAATATCAGCTTGACATCTTCTGTAGTATGATTTTGGGCAAGAATGGGGTGAACCTGAAGGGGTGTTACCGATCTGGTCTTTGGCGACCCGTTTGGTCATGGTACCAGTGAAAAAACGTAGCTTGTCGCACGGGGTCACCGACGACGCTCTCCGCTCTTTGGAAAAAGAACGCCCACATCCATCTTCAATCATCTGCTTTTTTTATTATCTTGCAACGTGGGTGTCCCGCTCGGAGACAACTTGAGCGTAAGGCACCCTCTCCTCTGCAGCAAGATGACAGAAATGCAGGTGTAGCCGCAGGTCCAGAGGTGTTACTTTGATTAATCCACTTGACGTACACCAAGATTTTACTAAGGAGTATAAGGAACAGAGTGTGCACCAAAGAATATTTGAAAGAAATTTACTATATATATATATGGTCTACCGGAAAGTTCTGTCCGTTTCTATCACAACAAGTTTTGACATGTAAGCATGTTTATTTGGTGCATGTGTGCCTCTCTATTTTTATCACTTAATGTATACATACTGACGTAGCAAATGAACTAAAACAAAGTTGATTCACGTTAGTCTTATGGGTGAAGCGATAGTGTACCCATGGCTACTGATAAAGTTCATTGACGTCACTGTATTGTATACGAATTTCAACAAGGAAGAAATGCCACAGAAGCATGTAGAAATTTATTGAAAGTGTTTGGTGAAAGTACAGTTCCTGATAGGACATGCAGAAGATGGTTCGAAAAATTTGAAACAGGTGATTTCGACCTTTCTGATAAGCCACATTCTGGGCGACCATCTTTGATCGATGACGATGTTGTTAAGACCATGTTGGAGCAAGATCCTTTTCTGACAACATGGGAGATCGCAGAAAGGCTTAATTCAGCTCAGCAAACCCTTTTGGACCATATTCAGAAGATAGGATTGGTGTGGAAATATTCAGGATGGGTGCCACATGAATTAAGTCAGAAGAATTTGTATTTTGTTTTAATTTCCAAAAACGGACAGAACTTTCCAGTAGACCATATATATATATTTGCAAAATGTGCAGGCAGTTGTCCAACCACGCAATGTGAAACTTGTGCTTTTCAGGAATGTCTCCTCTCCCTTCTCCCTGCCCCCACGAAAGTCACCACCCGTCCAGTGCGTGGTGCTGTGGGCTGCTGAGACCGTATTCTGGAGCCCGTCACCACTAACTAACGTTCTGTTCTGTTCCTGCAGTCATTACCAGAAATAAAATAACTACTAAAACATACAAAGTATCGGGACTTGCACTGTTGTGTTTGCAGGATGGGCTGCAGGGTGTTGGCGACCTGCAGCTGTGACTGTGTTTTCTCTTCCGGCGCGTTGCCCCCCCGGGGGGGGTTTTAGCTTTAGCGCGTTGATTGGCTTCTGTTGAGTTTAGTGTCCCACGGACCTCACAGCGGAAGGCCCGCAGGAAGGTTTTCAAAGGGCGACGCTTTCCAAGGACACTCCATGTCGGTGGCAGTGAATACTTACCCAACGACTAGACAGCAAACTGCTTTCCTCTGAAGTCTAATGTTAACAATGACACCAGGAGCCGCCTTAGAAGTCAGGGTCCTCATATCTGATTTAATGCATAAGCTGTCAATCTTGAAAACCATAGAAATAACAATAAAACAAAAACCCTATGTAATAGCCCCCCCCCCCCCCGCAAAAAAAAAAATGCAGGGAACTACAGTATAAAAAGTAACCTGTGTGTTTCTGGTTCTCGCACAGAACCAAAATATTACTGGTTTGTCCCCACACGTTTAAAGAAGCATAAGCTAATTTTAATGTAAAGGATATTATGTTAACAAAACCTTACATGGTATCACTTTAAAAACCTCAGTTTTCTGTTTTGAGTGGCCTGCTTTTCATGTGACATAAACATAGTTTTTCAGTAAAATTATATTTAATATTTTGTACAGTGAAAATTGCAAAGGGTTGGTTTTTTTTTAAGCAAGCTGAAATAAGCATGCTTTTCTTCTGATTTTTGTTCATAGTCGTCAAAACAAGCCTTGAGGTGCTCTTCAGAAATACAAAGACGCTGTTCTGTTAAAAGACTTAAAGTGGGTTTTTCTTTGATGGTTTCAAACCCATTGAAATCTACCTTAAGCCCTTCAAACACCACAGATTTGGAGGAAAACTTCTGAAAATTAAAAAAAGGCAGCTTTTCACAGGAAACAGCGCCACCCGCTGGCCGTGTGGATAACACGTGAAGGCAACAGCGACTTCTCCATCTGGGATGACCTATTTTTAGGGCTAAATTGTCAACGCTCCAGAATGAACCTGAGTGAGATGATCACGCCATATTCTCGGTTTGTGCCAAGGGGGGGGGGGGGGTGAATCTAGTGTGAACTGACACACGGGGAGGCTTTCCTGGGTAAGTACATCCACACTGAAGTGAATTAGACCAATCAGCATTGTCGTCTTCCAAGGGATTTTTTCCAAGGTTTTAACCGTCTCAAACGACGCACTATGAAATTCAATGACAGAAGGCAGTCTCGCCCTTCGCAAGAGCCCCGTGCCAAGTGAAATCAGCCCGTCGGACAAAGACAAATACCGTGTGCTTCCTGACTTCCTTCCCGTGTGGAATCTAATGAACAGAATGAACTAACAGGCAAAACAGAGACAGACTCACAGCCAGAGGTCAGGCTGACAGTCGGGGGAGGGAGGCTGGATGAGAAGGATGGAGGGATTGAGTAAAAAAAAAAGGGGGGGGAGAGAAAAAACACTGACAGGCAGGGACTACAGTGTGGGGTTGCTCAGTCTATGGGGGGTGGGCAGAGGAGGCTATGAGAAGACAAATGGTGACAGTAGAGGCTTGACTTGGGGGGGGGGGGTGAAGACACAGTGCCGATGATGTGTTATAGAATTGTGCACCCGAAACGTGTATAATTTTGTTAATCAGCGTCACCCCAATAAATTCAACAGAAAGGAAAAAGATATATAAGGAACCCAAAGTGTAAAATAAATTCAACCGTCCTGGCCGGTTGGCTCGGCGGTAGAGCGTCGGCCTGGCGTGCGGGGGACCCGGGTTCGATTCCCGGCCAGGGTACATAGGAGAAGCGCCCGTTTGCTTCTCTACTCCCCCTCTCCTTCCTCTCTGTCTCTCTCTTCCCCTCCCGCAGCCAAGGCTCCATTGGAGCAAAGATGGCCCGGGCGCTGGGGATGGCTCCTTGGCCTCTGCCCCAGGCGCTAGAGTGGCTCTGGTCGCGGCAGAGCATCGCCCCCTGGTGGGCGTGCCGGGTGGATCCCGGTCGGGCGCATGCGGGAGTCTGTCTGTCTGTCCCCGTTTCCAGCTTCAGAAAGAATAAATAAATAAATAAATAAATAAATAAATAAATAAATAAATAAATAAATAAATTCAACCACCGCGGCAGCTGCATGTGAATTACACGCGGAGGATTCCGCGCAGAACGCCTCCCGTTCGATCCCACACGGCTTGCCGCTTGAGTTCTGATGACGCAGGAGTGAAACTCAACCCCGGCGAAGGCATCCGCAGGCTGTGTCTGCGCGGTTCGCTGCAGAGAAAGAAGACCCAGAAACGACCTTTTCCGGCACGCACTGGCCACTCTCGAGAAGGTGAGCAGCCGGCGGAGGGAGCAGGGTGGACACCGTCCAGCCAGCCCCGGGAGGACGCGCTGGGCTGCCCGGAGACAAAGCCAGCAGACCCCTGACGGTCACGGAGGCGCAGGGTCAGGCCTTCCTAAATGCCCTGGGCGCGTATTTTCAAAAGCCACCCTGAGGCTCGAACCGGAACAACAACCAACCCAAACCTTCCGCCTGACTTCCAGGACTTGCAACGGTGGCTGGCCCGAGCCGCTGGAAAAGGCTCCGCTCTCGGATTCAATTTTGGGTGTTGGAGAGAGCCCGAGGTCAAAGGGCATCCCCTCCCCTTCTGTCCTCCACCCCAACTGCTCCCGGACCCCCCTAATGCCCACCCCTAGTCCGTCCACTCGCCCTGCGTTTCACAGCGAATGCTGGCTTTGAGCTGCAGACAATGAATGCCCAACAACAGGAGCTCCCATACAAGGTTTTGGAAAGTATGATGTGGTTTTTTTTTTTTTTTTAATACCCTGAGAGTTGCAGAAATGAAATGGAAATGCATCAGACAACGCCTGGTCCCAGAATGCAACTGGGCTGCGTTAATGCTGCAACCCTGGCTCCAGTGGTCTGCAGGGGGCAGCACCAACGTCTGCCCCCCCAGAGTGAGACAGCAGGAACCGGGGCCTGAGGCTCAGTCCCCAGGGTGAAACGGCTCCCAGCTCCACGCTGCAGAAGCCAAACTGGATGCACCCTCCAGCTGCTAGACCCAAGTGAGGCCCACGGAAGTCGAGGAGACAGCCCTCCGATCATCATCTCCGATGGCAGAACTAATCAGGACTTAGATCACAGGCGAGTCCGGGACTGGCGGAACATTGCTTTATTTCTTTTAAATGTCTATTTTATCGATTTTAGAGAGAGAGCACAGGGAAGAGAGAGAGAGAAAGACAGGAACATTGACACGTTCCTGTATGTGCTGTGACAGGGGATCGAACCAGCAACCTCTGCGCTTCAAAGAGGAGCACATTGACCATCTCATTAGCCAAAAGCAGGCCCATAGTTCCCATTGAAGTACTGGTCAGGGCCTGGCCGGTTGGCTCAGTGGTAGAGCGTTGGCCTGGCGTGCAGAAGTCCCGGGTTCGATTCCCGGCCAGGGCACACAGGAGAAGCGCCCATCTGCTTCTCTACCCCTCCCCCTCTCCTTCCTCTCTGTCTCTCTCTTCCCCTCCTGCAGCCGAGGCTCCATTGGAGCAAAGATGGCCCGGGCGCTGGGGATGGCTCCTTGGCCTCTGCCCCAGGCGCTAGAGTGGCTCTGGTCGCAACAGAGCGACACCCCGGAGGGACAGAGCATCGCCCCCTGATGGGCAGAGCGTCGCCCCCTAGTGGGCGTGCCGGGTGGATCCCGGTCGGGCGCATGCAGGAGTCTGTCTGACTGTCTCTCCTCATTTCTAGCTTCAGAAAAATACAAAAAATAAATAAAATAAAATAAAATAAGAGATACTGGTCAGTTTGTTGATTTAAATTTACTTGTTCTTTATTTTAAATATTGTCTTTGTTTCCGTTTTGTTTTTTGTTTTTTTTTTACTTTAAAATAAGATATGTGCAGTGTGCATAGTGATTTGTTCATAGTTTGTTTTTTTATATATCCGGCCCTTCAACAGTCTGAGGGACAGTGAACTGGCCCCCTGTGTAAAAAGTTTGGTGACCCCTGCTGTATGCCTTAAACCAGGGGTCCTCAAACTACGGCCCGTGGGCCGCATGCGGCCCCCTGAGGCCATTTATCCGGCCCCTACCGCACTTCCAGAAGGGGCAGCTCTTTCATTGGTGGTCAGTGAGAGGAGCATAGTTCCCATTAAAATACTGGTCAGTTTGTTGATTTAAATTTACTTGTTCTTTATTTTAAATATTGTATTTGTTCCCATTTTGTTTTTTTACTTTAAAATAAGATATGTGCAGTGTGCATAGGGATTTGTTCATAGTTTTTTTTATAGTCCGGCCCTCCAATGGTCTAAGGGACAGTGAACTGGCCCCCTGTGTAAAAAGTTTGGGGATCCCTGCTGTATGCCTTAAACAGAGGTTGCGGTTTCTAAGACGGTGTTCAAAGATTCCTCAGTCCTTCCAGCCAGTGTGTATGACTGTGACGGCTTCGACAGCCCCAGCAAACTATCTTCCCATGCTGCCAGTGTGTGTGGCCCTTACCCTCACACTGACAGGCTTTCTAGCAGGTGTTTGGGAAGCAATTCCAGAACCCTCCCGACAGCCTCGGCAATTGCACCGACGGCCGCGGTGGGTTTTTATTTTTCGTGCTCCTGTGGCCGGTGGTCGAGCAAACATGAAATTTAACTGAAACATGAGTCGCTAGTTCTATGTAAAAGGATGAAGCCAAGGACGTGGAAAAGTGGGTGGACCGTCATTAGCTGGGTTTCTAGGACTAGCACGCACAGGAGCGTGACCCACTAGGAATGCTTAAATTAAAGTGCATGGTGCTTTTTATGAGATTATCGACGTGTGTGTGCTTATGGCTGCAGAAGGGAGGAATCAGCCTCCATGCTTGTTGAGCACCAGGAGAGGGCTTAAGACATTCTGAGTTTTGCCAAGTGTTGCCTGTTCACTGTGTTAAAATTCCGTCTTCCCCCACTGCTATGACCGTTCCGTCAACAGAAGTGAGTGTTGCCTGTTCACTGTGTTGAAATTCCGTCTTCCACCATTGCTATGACCGTTCGGTCAACAGAAGTGAGTGTTGCCTGTTCACTGTGTTGAAATTCCGTCTTCCACCATTGCTATGACCGTTCCGTCAACAGAAATGAGTGTTGCCTGTTCACTGTGTTGAAATTCCGTCTTCCCCCATTGCTATGACTGTTTCTGTCAACAGAAGTGAGTGTTGCCTGTTCACTGTGTTGAAATTCCGTCTTCCCCCACTGCTATGATCGTTCCGTCAACAGAAGTGAGTGTTGCCTGTTCACTGTGTTGAAATTCCGTCTTCCACCATTGCTATGACCGTTCGGTCAACAGAAGTGAGTGTTGCCTGTTCACTGTGTTGAAATTCCGTCTTCCACCATTGCTATGACCGTTCCGTCAACAGAAATGAGTGTTGCCTGTTCACTGTGTTGAAATTCCGTCTTCCCCCATTGCTATGACTGTTTCTGTCAACAGAAGTGAGTGTTGCCTGTTCACTGTGTTAAAATTCCGTCTTCCCCCATTGCTATGACTGTTTCTGTCAACAGAAGTGAGTGTTGCCTATTCACTGTGCTGAAATTCCGTCTTCCCCCACTGCTATGACCGTTCGGTCAACAGAAGTGAGTGTTGCCTGTTCACTGTGCTGAAATTCCGTCTTCCCCCACTGCTATGACCGTTCGGTCAACAGAAGTGAGTGTTGCCTGTTCACTGTGTTGAAATTCCGTCTTCCCCCACTGCTATGACCGTTCGGTCAACAGAAGTGAGTGTTGCCTGTTCACTGTGTTGAAATTCCGTCTTCCCCCACTGCTATGACCGTTCGGTCAACAGAAGTGAGTGTTGCCTGTTCACTGTGTTGAAATTCCGTCTTCCACCACTGCTATGACCGTTCGGTCAACAGAAGTGAGTGTTGCCTGTTCACTGTGTTGAAATTCCGTCTTCCCCCACTGCTATGACCGTTCCGTCAACAGAAGTGAGTGTTGCCTGTTCACTGTGTTGAAATTCCGTCTTCCCCCACTGCTATGACCGTTTGGTCAACAGAAGTGAGTGTTGCCTGTTCACTGTGTTGAAATTCCGTCTTCCCCCACTGCTATGACCGTTCCGTCAACAGAAGTGAGTGTTGCCTGTTCACTGTGTTGAAATTCCATCTTCCACCATTGCTATGACCGTTCCGTCAACAGAAGTGAGTGTTGCCTGTTCACTGTGTTGAAATTCCGTCTTCCCCCACTGCTATGACTGTTCCGTCAACAGAAGTGAGTGTTGCCTGTTCACTGTGTTGAAATTCCGTCTTCCACCACTGCTATGACCGTTCCGTCAACAGAAGTGAGTGTTGCCTGTTCACTGTGTTGAAATTCCGCCTTCCACCATTGCTATGACCGTTCTGTCAACAGAAGTGAGTGTTGCCTGTTCACTGTGTTGAAATTCCGCCTTCCACCATTGCTATGACCGTTCTGTCAACAGAAGTGAGTGTTGCCTGTTCACTGTGTTGAAATTCCGTCTTCCACCATTGCTATGACCATTCCGTCAACAGAAGTGAGTGTTGCCTGTTCACTGTGTTGAAATTCCGTCTTCCCCCACTGCTATGACCGTTCCGTCAACAGAAGTGAGTGTTGCCTGTTCACTGTGTTGAAATTCCGTCTTCCACCACTGCTATGACCATTCCGTCAACAGAAGTGAGTGTTGCCTGTTCACTGTGTTGAAATTCCGTCTTCCCCCACTGCTATGCCCGTTCCGTCAACAGAAGTGAGTGTTGCCTGTTCACTGTGTTGAAATTCCGTCTTCCACCATTGCTATGACCGTTCCGTCAACAGAAGTGGGTAGGGCATTTTTTTTTTTTTAATATATAAAGAAGATGTGATGCTCTGCTTTATACGTTACACTCTCAAAAGTAAGCAAGGAGTAGATGATCTCTTATTAATATATACTTACAGCCTGATCAAGCGGTGGCGCAGTGGATGGAGCGTCAGACTGGGATGCGGAGGACCCAGGTTCGAGACCCCGAGGTCGCCGGCTTGAGCATGTACTCATCTGGTTTGAGCAAAGCTCACCAGCTTGGACCCAAGGTCACTGGCTCAAGCAAGGGGTCACTAGGTCTGCTGAAGGCCCGGGGTCAAGGCACATATGAGAAAGCAATCAATGAACAATTAAGATGTTGCAACGGAAAACTAATGATTGATGCTTCTCATCTCTCTCTGTTCCTGTCTGTCTGTCCTTATCTGCCCCTCTCTGACTCTCTCTCTCTCTCTCTGTGTCTCTGTAAAAAAAAAAAAAAAAATATATATATATATATATACATACACACACACACACACACACACACACACACACACACACTTACATTTTATGTGCCTTGTTTGCCTAATGTTCGTACAGGGACAAACTGAAGGCTCGCTGACATCGCCTGAAAGTACCCGAAGAGCCGTCAAGTATCAACGGGAGATCTCGCAAACCTTGACTCGGCACTTGCCATGGGGTTCTCGTCGGACATGAGACATATTAAGGAGGGAATTCTGACTTGCTGTGTTGCCTCGGACTTGGGGACTGCGAGCTGATCGTTTACTGGTTAGTAGCCGGCCCAGAAACAATCGTCACCTGGGTCTTACAGATGAGGGACTACAGCTCAGAGAAGTCGTGCCAACCGCCCACGGCACAGACGGCACGGGTGCGGCGGTCACCCAGACCCCGGTCCAGCGGCTCCGAAGTCCACGCGTCCTGCGTGAGACCGCCCTTCCAGACGCCAGGAATGAACAGAGAGGACGTAGCGGGAGGGAAGAGGAGACTGAGAGAGGCAGGATGAATTCGCCTGTGATGGCAGGAAGTCCAACGCAGCTGTCGAAGTCGTACCAGGCAAGGAAAGATTTGTAAATGACAAGCCAACACCAGGAGTGATGATACTGTCCCAGGGAACTACTCAAAAGATCCCACCGGCCGGGAGGTTCAGGGGCTCTGCGGGGCAGGCATCAAGCAGGTGAGCTGACCTGCTCCGAATCATGGATCCTTTGGACCAGGAGTCCCCAAACTACGGCCTGCGGGCCACATGCGGCCCCCTGAGGCCATTTATCCGGCCCCCGCCGCACTTCCGGAAGGGGCACCTCTTTCATTGGTGGTCAGTGAGAGGAGCATAGTTCCCATTGAAATACTGGTCAGTTTGTTGATTTAAATTTACTTGTTCTGTGCGGAGGACCCGGGTTCGATTCCCGGCCAAGGCACACAGGAGAAGTGCCCATTTGCTTCTCCACCCCTCCCCCTCTCCTTCCTCTCTGTCTCTCTCTTCCCCTCCCGCAGCCAAGGCTCCATTGGAGCAAAGATGGCCCGGGCGCTGGGGATGGCTCTGTGGCCTCTGCCTCAGGCGCTAGAGTGGCTCTGGTCGCAATATGGCGACGCCCAGGATGGGCCGAGCATCGCCCCCTGGTAGGCAGAGCGTCGCCCCATGGTGGGCGTGCCGGGTGGATCCCGGTCGGGCGCATGCGAGAGTCTGTCTGACTGTCTCTCCCCGTTTCCAGCTTCAGAAAAATACAAAAAAAAAAAAAAGAAATAAAAAAATAAATAAATAAATAAATAAATTTACTTGTTCTTGATTTTAAATATTGTATTTGTTCCCGTTTTGTGGTTTTTTTTTTTTTAGTTTAAAATAAGATATGTGCAGTATGCATAAGGATTTGTTCATAGTTTTTTTTATAATCCGGCCCTCCAACAGTCTGAGGGGCAGTGAACTGGCCCCCTGTGTAAAAAGTTTGGGGACCCCTGCTTTGGACACATGGGTGGCCGGGGCACGTGGCCTCATATGACCTCATGTATGGAGCAGAGATCAGGACATTTTACAGGTGGTCCTGCAGTCTAAAACAGGGCTCCACAAATTACAGCCCGGGGCCAAGTTCTGCCCGCCTCCTCTTTCTGTAAATAAAGTTTTATTGAAACCCAGCCAGCCACTCCCATTGACTTATGTATCGTCTATAGCTGCTTACACACAACACAGACAGAGACGAATTGTCCTAACAGGAACCTTATGAGCTGCCAAGCTTAGCTTACCTCCTGGTGGCCCTTTGGAGAACACGTGTGCCAACCCGGGGTACAAGACACCGACCAGTGAGCGGGCAACGGCCTTCTTCACGTGACAGAGCACGTGGCCTGCCTCCCGCTGGTCCTCTCACAGATTTCCCAACGACGGCACTGTCCACGCAGCCCTGATGCACTTCACTCCCGCCTGACCGTGGTCACCGCCCCGTCTGACTCGGCTCTGGTCTGTTTCCCGATTCGGAAGCCATCCGGTGGGACCTGGCACTTGCTGGCCACGTCCCCTGAGTGGGGCCCTCCTGGTCTGTCCCCTCCACCACCGGCGCACCTCTTCCGGAACGCCCGTGGGTCCCGCCCTCAGGAGGTGAGCCGCAGCGCCTTCTCCTGCCCACGGCGATCCCACCTGCGTTCCCTGCTCCAACGTCACCCTCCATCTTGGCTGCAGGGAAAAGCACTCTGCAAATTCCAGCAGGAACACCGCTGGTCTATACCAGCATGGCGTTCCCCACCCATTTAACAAGAAATGGCACATGTGCTCAAAATGCTCAACCCATGAGACATGGAATAGAAGTGGATTTTTATTTCCCTAGCATCACTATTTAAAAAAAAAACACAACAATAGGCCCTGGCCGGTTGGCTCAGCGGTAGAGCGTCGGCCTGGCGTGCGGGGGACCAGGGTTCGATTCCCGGCCACGGCACATAGGAGAAGCGCCCATCTGCTTCTCCACCCCTCCCCCTCTCCTTCCTCTCTGTCTCTCTCTTCCCCTCCCGCAGCCGAGGCTCCATTGGAGCAAAGATGGCCCGGGCGCTGGGGATGGCTCCTTGGCCTCTGCCCCAGGCGCTAGAGTGGCTCTGGTCGCGGCAGAGCGATGCCCTGGATGGGCAGAGCATCACCCCCTGGTGGGCAGAGCTTCGCCCCTGGTGGGCGTGCCGGGTGGATCCCGGTCGGGAGCATGCGGGAGTCTGTCTGACTGTCTCTCCCCGTTTCCAGCTTCAGAAAAATACAAAAAAAAAAAAAAAAAAAAAAAAAACCTTAAAAAAAACAACAACTTGTAAAATGACTGTAAATACACTGAGAAATGTTTCTTTCAAGTTCTTCTGTTTTCTGTCTGTGGTCATGGACACACCCTCCACCCGAACCAGTCGCCACACCCAGTTTACTCTTTCTTCCTAAGACGTATCTCTGCCTGAAATTGTATCCTGTCTTCAGACGTCTATTTACTGATTCTATTTCCTTGTTCCTCTCTTACCTCTCCGATTAGAGATCAGCTCCATGACTCAAATTTCGCACGGGTGACGTGTAACACGGACTCAGCAAGTGTGTAGGGGACACTGAGTGGCTTCCCCAGGCCGCTGAGGGGAGCTCCCTGGGGTCTGCCTCCTCTAGAAGGGCACGGACCCCATTCCTGAGGGCCCCACCCTCATGGCCTCATCACCTTCCAAAAGGCCCCTCTTCCAAATACCACCCCACTGGGGGCCAGGCTCCCGCCTGTGAGTTGGAGGGAGGACACGGACATTCCACCCACGGCGCTGACCTGTCTCACTGCCCCTGATCCGTGCAAGGTGGCCCCAGGGACTCCCGTGGGCAGGGTGCCAGCGGAGATCGGAGGTGCTGGGAGGCGCCTGCTGCTAGCTGTGTCTTTCAGAGGATTCCAGCACCTCTGGCTGTGACGCCAGCTTCCAGGTAGCAAGGTCCCTGGGTCTGGAAGTCGCTGCCCCCTTCCTGCATTTGTCCCCCTTGCGGGGTGGGGGTGGGCGGGGCAGCGGAGTGGCCTCTGGGGGCTGCTCCAGGCTTTGCCTGACCATCTGTCATTTCTGTTCAGTGTCCCTGCCTTCCTCAGTTAAATCTCCTCTGTTCCAAACACGCAGGGGGGTGTCCGTCTCCCTGGTTGATCGTGCAGGATACAATTCTATTTCTTCTTCTTTTTTTTTTTTGGTTCTGGTTTTCGGCAAACGTCTCGGAAGTCAGGCCAGAGAAAGCGCAGGCAGGCCGTGCCCAGGACGGACCGGCTCGTGACTTCACCGCGTAATGAAACCACACAGCCTCGCAGCAAGCACACCAGGTCTGGCAGGGACGCCCTTGTTCTATAGGTTTTCTTCGTTATCACGGGAGAGCTGTGCCGTAAATCACCCGCGGGCGACAGGCGCTATAACCTCGCGCCCGGGAGACAGGCAGTCCTGAACGGCAGAGTCATTTATCATGCGGTTTTAATTACGGGAAGAGACACGCGGGGTTTATCTCCGCGTCCTTATCATCCCGCTCGGTGCCTGGAATGGAAGAGCTTGCTGATAAATGCTCATTTATTTATTTTTTCCTGTATTTTTCTGAAGCCGGAAATGGGGAGAGAGAGTCAGACAGACTCCCGCATGCGCCCGACCGGGATCCACCCGGCACGCCCACCAGGGGCGATGCTCTGCCCACCAGGGGGCGATGCTCTGCCCCTCCAGGGGGTCGCTCTGTTGCGACCAGAGCCACTCTAGCACCTGGGGCAGAGGCCACGGAGCCATCCCCAGCGCCCGGGCCATCTTTGCTCCAATGGAGCCTCGGCTGCGGGAGGGGAAGAGAGAGACAGAGAGGAAGGACAGGGGGAGGGGTGGAGAAGCAGATGGGCGCTTCTCCTGTGTGCCCTGGCTGGTAATTGAACCTGGGACTTCTGCACGCCAGGCCAACGCTCTACCACTGAGCCAACCGGCCAGGGCTAAATGCTCATTTAATGATGACATGAATGAACTGAAAAAAAAAAAAAACCCCAAAACATTAAACAGTACACATGCGATGCATCCCACCTGCCGGTAAGATGGGGGCGAGGATTCCGAGCTTGTGAATGGTGAAAAAAAACCCTCGTTTGCAACAAGAATGACAAAGTGCTGAGGACGGCCGTGCCACGCAGAGGCGTGCGGGTCGTGAAAGGAGGGTCGTTCCGGTGGGATCTCAGGGCGGAGGGCCGACCACACCTCCAGGGAGCGCGCCTCTGGGGACTTCCCTGCGCACGGTCCTCGGACACCTTGGAGCCGGCCACAGTGACGGGCTGCTCCTCCGAGGGCGAGAGAAATACTCGGAAGGTCATGGCCCCGAGGTCCAGGCACGCCCGAGGGCTCCGGTGTTCCATGGACGGACAGTGGCACCGAGGACAGGGCAGGACAGAGAGGGACACAGAACACAAAGGGATATTTCCTCTCACTGTCCGGGGGGCTGTCCCCGGTGGAGTTAGGAGAGCTGCCTGCCGGTAGCTTCGCGGGGACCCCCGCCGGGCGGCCGAGACTGTGGAGGCCGGCTCCCTCCTCTGGCCCCTCCACCACGCTGCAGGCGGGAGCGGCGGTGTCTCCATCACGGCCCCAGCGCGCTCCTGTCACGGAGCCCATCTGCCGCGACCTGTCTGGGCTCTGCCGTGACTGATGGGGGCCGGGCCTTTCATGCTCTGCCAACAGGGGGACAGACCGGGTGCACAGGTGTCCTGCCACCGGGCTGTCTCGGCGGGACGGGGGACCCGCCCGTCTTTATCACGACGCCTCAGGACCTTTCCCCGAGTCACGCGATGTCAGTGTTCAGTGCAAACGTGGTTTTATTTTGCTGGTTCCTGACTTCAGAAGCACAGCTTCTGACAGAAAAGAAAGGCGAGGGAGGGGGAGGAAGGAAGGAGGGAAGGAAGAAGGAGGGAGGGAGGGAGGGAGGAGAGAGAGAGGGAGGGAAGGAGGGAGGAAGGAGGTAGGAGGGAGAAAGGGAGGAGGGAGGAGGGAAGGAGGGAGGGAGGAGAGAGGGAAGGAAGAAGGGAGGGAGGAAGGAAGGAGGGAGAAGGGAGGGAGGGAGGAAAGGAGGGGAGAGGGAGGGAGGGAGGGAGGGAGGTAGAAGGGAGGGAGAGAGGGAGGGAGGGAGGGAGGAAGAATGGAAGGAGTGCAAATGTGGTTTTATTTTGCTGGTTCCTGACTTCAGAAGCACAGCTTCTGACAGTAAAGAAAGGCGAGGGAGGGGGCAGGGAGGAAGGAGGGAAGGAAGGAGGGGGGAGGGAGGAGAGAGGGAGGGAGGAAGGGAGGGAGGAAGGGAGGGAGGAAGGGAGGGAGGAAGGATGGAGGGAGGGAGGAAGGGAGGGAGGAAAGGAGGGGAGAGGGAGGGAGGGAGGGAGGGAGAAGGGAGGGAGAGAGGGAGGGAGGGAGGGAGGGAGGTAGAAAGGAAGGAGGGAGGGAGGGAGAAAGAAAGGAAGGAAGGAGAGAAGGAGGGAGGGAGGGAGGGGAGGAGGGAAGGTAGGAGTGACCCTTGATCCCATCTATAACTCCATAATATTTAGAAAAGGCTAGAAAGCTAGCTTATCATGAGCCTCCAAGTAAAATGTCGTTGTCACCATCTTGACCTTAGGGTGTTCCCTTTAAGCCGCACACCCGCCGGTGCATGTGTGCACAGAGGGGAAGATGGTGGGTTATTTGAACAGACAGCGCACGAGATCAATGTGAGATTTAAGAACGGCGCCTTCTCGGTCATCTCAATGCAGAATATGAGTGTGAACATCGCTCTTCTGTACTGAGCCCTCCCCTGCTCTCTGGGAAGGGCTGCGTGAGCTTGTGTGGGGGGACACACCCTAGTCCAAGGGGGCCTTCCACAGCGGCCAGTCCCCGGCACACAGACACGGAAGGATGATTAGTGGTGGCCGGTGGCTGGGAGGAGGGAGGAGGGAGGAGGGAGGAGGGAGGAGGGAGGAGCACCTGCCACCAACTGAGGGGTTCTGGGGGTGATGACGATGCTCTAGAACCAGCTAGTGGTGATAGTTGAGTTCCTCTGGGAATACACTAAACTCCATCGGACAGTGTGCTTTTTCAACAGTGAACTTGAAGGTACATAAACTATGTTTCACTCAAAACAAATATAAGGCTAACGAGTGTGCTAGGGTTCCTTTGCACAAGCACACACACAGATCCTGCATGGCGCAGACTCACACCAAGGAGGTCTTTGTTCTTTATCTGAATTTTAATTGGGTTCCCTGCCTGGGGGGTAGGCTTCGTTCTCTTTTAGACTAGTCACAGCTTACCAGCCACACCGAGTACAAAGTACACAGAGCTCCCATACACCAGGGGTCGGGAACCTATGGCTCGTGAGCCAGATGTGACTCTTTTGATGGCTGCATCTGGCTCGCAGACAAATCTTTAATAAAAAAAATAATAATAAGGCCCTGGCCAGTTGGCTCAGTGGTAGAGCGTCGGCCTGGCATGTGGAAGTCCCGGGTTCTATTCCCGGCCAGGGCACATAGGAGAAGCACCCATTTGCTTCTCCACCCCTCCCCCTCTTCTTCCTCTCTGTCTCTCTCTTCCCCTCCCGCAGCCGAGGCTCCATTGGAGCAAAGATGGCCCGGGCACTGGGGATGGCTCCTTGGCCTCTGCCCCAGGCACTAGAGGGGCTCTGGTCACGGCAGAGCAATGCCCCAGATGGGCAGAGCGTCGCCCCTGGTGGGCATGCCGGGTGGATCCCGGTCGGGCGCATGCGGGAGTCTGTCTGACTGTCTTACCCGGTTTCTAGCTTCAGAAAAATACAAAATAATAATAATAATAATAAGGTTAAAAATATAAAACATTCTCATGTATTACAATCCATTCATCTCCTACCGCTCATGTTCATGGTTGCAGGTGACTACAGCCAATCACAGCTGTCCTCCGGGACAACACCGCATTTTTACTGGATAATGCCTAATGTACACGGGTCGTTGTGAGGTCAGGAAGTAAACTTCCCTCCTTTTAATCAAGTAGTCAGCTAGCTAATTGCAGAAGCCCTTTTTGACAAAGAAGATGGCTAAAAGAAAAAAAGATGAGGAGTATCGTACTTTTCAGCAGGAATGGACAGAGGAATTCACCTTTGTGGAGAGAGCAGGTTCTGCAGCGTGTCTAATATGCAATGATAAAATTGCATCGATGAAACGGTCAAATATAAAGCGGCACTTCGACACACGTCATACTACATTTGCATCAAAATATCCAGCGGGGGACAGCAGGAAGAAAGCATGTCAAGAGCTACTGTGCAGAGTGCAAGCTAGTCAGCAGCAACTCCATGTTTGGACCCAACAAGGTGACTGGAATTCGGCTAGCTTTGCTGGTGCTTTAGCAATTGTGAGAAACGGAAAGCCATTCACAGATGGGGCGTGTGCCAAAACATTCATGCTTGATGTTGCCAATGAACTTTTTGATGACTTTTCGGATAAAGACAAGATAATCAAACAAATAAAAGACATGCCTCTGTCGGCAAGAACTGTTCACGATCATACCATCATGATGGAAAATCAAACTGAGGCAACACAAGTGAAGGACATAAATGCAGCACCATTCTTTTCTCTCGCTTTGGATGAGTCAACAGACGTAAGCCATTTATCCCAGTTCAGCGTGATTGCCAGGTATGCTGTTGGTGACACACTACATGAGGAAAGTCTTGCTGTTTTGCCTATGAAAGAGACAACAAGAGGGGAGGATTTATTCAAGTCTTTCACTGCGTTCACCAAAGAAAAAAATCTACCGACGGATAAACTTGTTTCGGTGTGGACTGATGGTGCTCCGTGCTTGGTGGGGAAAAACAGAGGATTCATAGTGCTTCTTTGTGAACATGAAAAGAGACCCATCCTAAGTTTTCACTGCATCCTACACCAGGAGGCTCTTTGTGCTCAGATGAGTGGCGAGCAGCTTGGTGAGGTAATGTCGCTGGTCATTCGGGTGGTCAACTTTACTGTTGCCCGAGCTTTAAATGATCGCCAGTTTAAAACACTGCTGGATGAAGTTGGGAATAATTATCCTGGTCTGCTTCTGCACAGCAATGTGTGTTGGTTGTCAAGAGGGAAGGTGCTCAGCCATATCATGGCTTGTCTGAGTGAAATCTGGACTTTTCTTGAAATGAAAAACGTCAAGCATCCTGAATTAGCTAACACTGAGTGGCTCCTGAAGTTCTACTATCTCATGGACATGACTGAACATCTGAACCAGCCCAATGTGAAAATGCAAGGCGTTGGAAATACAGTCTTATCCCTTCAACAAGCAGTGTTTGCATTTGAAAACAAGCTGGAACTCTTCATCACCGACATTGAGACAGGTCGTTTACTACACTTTGAAAAACTGGGGGAGTTTAAAAGATGCGTGCACAGCAAGTGACCCTGCTCAACATCTTGATCTCCAGCAGCTAGCGGGCTTCACATCTAATCTCCTGCAGTCATTCAAAGCACGCTCTGGAGAATTTCGTGAGCACACTCATCTTTTTAAGTTCATCACCCATCTACACGAGTGTACAGTGGACAGCGCCAACCTGAGATACATCCCCGGTGTCTCTGTCAGAGATTTTGAACTACAAGCTGCTGACCTGAAGGCCTCAGACATGTGGGTGAATAAGTTCAAGTCACTGAATGAAGATTTGGAAAGACTTGCACGACAGCAAGCAGAGTTGGCGAGCAAACACAAATGGGGAGAAATGTAAAAACTTCAACCTGCAGATTGTCAAAATTTGGAACGTGCTTCCTGTCACATACCACACACTGCAGCGTGTGAGTATTGCTGTACTGACAATGTTTGGCTCTGCGTATGCATGTGAGCAGTCTTTCTCACATCTAAAGAACGTTAAGACCAACCTACAATCACGTTTAACAGATGGAAGTCTCAACAACTGCATGAAGCTTAACCTCACCACGTATCAACCAGACTACAAAGCCATCAGCAAAACCATGCAGCACCAGAAGTCACATTAATAGTAAGAAATACATTATTCATCATTGGTTAGCAACAGCATAACAACGTTATTAAAAAGAATTCAGAGGCCCTGGCCAGTTGGCTCAGTGGTAGAGCGTCGGCCTGGTGTGCAGGAGTCCCGGGTTCGATTCCTGGCCAGGGCACACAGGAGAAGGGCCCATCTGCTTCTCCACCCCTCCCCCTCTCCCTCCTCTCTGTCTCTCTCTTCCCCTCCCACAGCCAAGGCTCCATTGGAGCAAAGTTGACCCGGGCACTGGGGATGGCTCCTTGGCCTCTGCTTCAGGCGTTAGAATGGCTCTGATTGCGGCAGAGTGACGCCCCAAGATGGGCAGAGCATCGCCCCCTGGTGGGCGTGCTGGGTGGATCCTGGTCGGGCACATGCGGGAGTCTGTCTGACTGCCTCCCCGTTTCCAGCTTCAGAAAAATACAAAAAAAAAAAAGAATTCAGAGACTTATTGTACTTTAAAAGTGTTGGTCTTACCTAAAATGCACACATTTACTTGTATTTAGTGTTAAACATACTGTATGGCTCTCACGGAATTGCATTTTAAACTATGTGGCGTTCATGGCTCTCTCAGCCAAAAAGGTTCCCAACCCCTGCCCTACACAAACACCCCTCCCCCTAACACCGACCGGCACGGGCTCCCGGTCCGTCAACCCCCCCCCCCACCACCACCAGGGTGACACCTCTGTTACAACCTCTGAACCTACCCTGTGGCATCAGGGTCCCCAGAGGACAGGAGGGTTCACTCTTTCTGAGCACGGACCCTCGTACTATCTCCGCAGCTCTGCCTTTTCCAGAACGCCCCAGAGTCGTCCCCCTAGGGCAGGGGTCTCAAACTCGTGGCCCGCCAAACAATTTTGTGTGGCCTGCAGACTAATCCACGAAGTTCAAAATATTTTGGATAAAATTAAGTAAGCCTAGGGGCCTACTTGTATTTTTCATTTCTCTAGCATCCTAGCTAGATATTAGCTTAGTTAACAGCAGTTGTGATGCGAACTACAGTTTCTGGTCATCTTGTGACACTGAAAAGTGTTGCATAACAGTTGCCTTTTGTAGACCTAGTGCGGCCCGCCGAACGGTTGTGATCTTGCTCTGCGGCCCACATGCTGAGTTGAGTTTGAGACCCCTGCCCTAGGGTATGCAGCCTTTTCAAATAGCCTTCTGTCTCTTAGCAGTACGCCGCCTGGGTTCCTCCGTATGCCTTTGCCTGGCCCGGTAGCTCGCTGCTCGTCATTGCTGGTTAGTATTCGAAGGTATGATGTACTGCTGTGTGTCTGTCCACTCCCCATGGAAGGGCACGCGGCTTCCGAGCCGTGGCAACGATGAACAAAGCTCCTTAAACATTTGCACCCAGGTTGCCATGCGGGACAACTTCATCTCCCTTCGGGAAGGCCCCAGGGCGCACCTTCCGCGTCCTGTGGTCAGTGAGGGCCTTCAGTTCTACTCGGCCTGGGATCCCTGGAATGCCCGGTGACCTCGCACTCTGCCCAGCGGGCACAGAACAGGACGTGCATCGGCCCAAGAAGGCAGCAAAGGACGTCTTTTTTTTTTTTTTAATCTGTTCACCCACACACTTATTCAGTCGATGCTTCTAGAACAAACCCGCGGGCCGGACTTTCTCACATGCGTACGCAGAGCCAAACATGGTCAGTACAGCAACACTCGCACGCTGCCGTGTGTGGTGTGTGACGGGAAGCGCGTTCCAAGTTTTGACAATCAGCTGGTCCGCGGGTTGAAGGTTTTTCATCTCTCCCCACTTGCGTTTGCTCGCCAACTCTGCTGGCTGTCGTGCGAGTCTTTCCAAATCTTCATTCAGTGACTTGAACTTATTCACCCACATGCCTGAGGCCTTCAGGTCAGCAGCTTGTAGCTCAGACAGGGGATGGGGGGAGGAAGGTGTCCGTCAAGGCCTCCCGCCTGCGTGCAGGTGGTGAAAGGAGGAAAGGAGGGAGGAATTGTCCCCGCGGGGGCTCAGAAGGGGAACCCCCAAGGAAAGGAGGCCTCCTCTCCCAGGCTGTGGGCCGTCCCTGCAGGGGGTGGACGGGGGCGGGGTGGGGGGTCGGCGGAGGAAGGGGTGACCTGGACGGAGGCGCAGGGGTACGGGCAAGCCACGGAGCGCACTGATTCCGTGCCTATTTCACATCTTCTATGATGCTGGGCCTCAGGGCACAGCGGCCACAGGACAAGCAGCCTTGAGCCCAAGTTCTGCAGCTGAAATAGCGTGAGTGTGAGCCACTCAGACCTGGGCACCTTCCTCAGGGACGAAACAGCGGGCGCCTTGAAGGAGTGGTCCTTTCTTCATGGACATCTTCCCCTCTGTTGTTGGGGAGTTCTCCCTCCCACCCTAAAGGGGGAGTATGCTATAACATCCACCGGCTCCAAGAACAAACGTCGGAGACTTTCAGGAGTATAGATGTAACTTTATTGGCCAGTTTTACCTGCGCAGGGGCAAATTCCCAAGGTGTCCAGAGACACCGTGCTCACAAGGAGCTGCAGATGGGAATCGCACCTAGCGCTCACAGCTAAATCTTTTTATAAGCTAAGCAAGCAAGCCTCATACAGAAGCAGATGTGGCGGTAACCTGTTTGCTAAGGGGGCTGCAACATAGCATAGCAACAGGGGCTGGGGTCTAGCTCATTGGCGAATTCCAAACCTAAACTTCTGATAAGGGTCTTTTAACCAATAGAATGCAAACGTTTGTCTCTTTTTCCTTTTTTTTCTCTCAGCCTCACAGGGTCCCTATCTGTCTCTGCTTCTTGAACGACCTTGGCATGTTATTCCTAACAGAACAGGAGCAGGACCTGCCTGTAACCCTTAAGTTCCCTGTTCCATTAGTGCCCTGCTTATTTTCTGATCTTCTCTTGGTCCTTACATATGCCACCAGTTTCCTGAAAACGAAAGGAAAACCCAGTGGTCTGTGTCAGTAGAGGTGAGCACCTATTAGAATTTCAAGCCTCGGTTTGGGGACTTTTCCCCCCTCTCCCCCAACTTAAAATGTCCCAAGTCGAGTGAACAGTCAGAACTTTGGGCACGACTGTCCTGTGTGAGATGTTTGTGTCTGGTGCCTGTGTGAGTCAGACAATGTTTTTACGGGCGCTTGCTTTAAGATTTACAGGCGCTCCTGACCACGTAGCCGGAAAGACTCGAGATGTTTGCCATGGGGTCATTTATCCCGTGTGTACCCGGCGGCCAAACGCTGGGCTCGTGACCAGCAGAGATGATTTAGGAAGTCCGAGGAGCTCATGCCGGAGCTCAGTCGCTGACAGATGGAGACAGATGGCCACCCTGGGCTCTAATGGGGACATCAACTGCCCAGAAGGGACATAGATCAGCTCAACAAGAATCGATTTTCTCTCTCAACCCTTACAACCAATCTTCTCTATCTGAAAGGCAGCCGCGTTCGCCCCGGTAATTTATTTGTTTATGGATAACGAGTCCATCTCGAGAGCCTCTCCCGGGCATCTCCGTCGGGCATATATCTCTCTCTTGATTCTGGCCGGCGGAGCGGAGGGTAATGGCCACGCGAGGTGTTGATCACGGGCCACTCAGAGGCAAGGCGGGGAGGCATGGACACACGTGCGTCAGCAGATGTCACCGCACGTGTTGTGTGAGTCCCCGGGGCCCGTGGGTGGTAATGGCCACGCGAGGTGTTGAGCACGGGCCACTCAGAGGCAAGGTGGGGGGGCGTGGCCACACGTGCGTCAGCAGACGTCACCGCACGTGCTGTGTGAGTCCCCGGGGCCGGTGGGCGGATGCGGGGTGAACGTCACCCCTAGAAACGGGGTGGGAGGGGCACGGCCCAGCTGGAGCTGTCTTCATCTGACCGGCTTGCTTTTTGCAAAATGATACCAATCCATGGAGATTTAACTCGTTCATGAGGGGAAATCTGAAAACCAAGGGCTTTCTGTGCATTCATGTGCAAAATGGAAAGTTTGAACGAATTTTTTTTTTTTTTTTTTTGTATTTTTCTGAAGCTGGAAACGGGGAGAGACAGTCAGACAGACTCCCGCATGCGCCCGACCGGGATCCACCTGGCACACCCACCAGGGGTGACGCTCTGCCCACCAGGGGGCGATGCTCTGCCCCTCCAGGGCGTCGCTCTGTTGCGACCAGAGCCACTCTAGCGCCTGGGGCAGAGGCCAAGGAGCCATCCCCAGCGCCTGGGTCATCCTTGCTCCAATGGAGCCTTGGCTGCGGGAGGGGAAGAGAGAGACAGAGAGGAAGGAGGGGCGGGGGTGGAGAAGCAAATGGGCGCCTCTCCTATGTGTCCTGGCCGGGAATCGAACCCGGGTCCCCCGCATGCCAGGCTGACGCTCTACCGCTGAGCCAACCAGCCAGGGCCTCAAGGCAGCTTTTTTGACGGGGTGGATCGAGTTCATTCTCGCGCCCGCGTAAATACTGAGAGCGAAGAATTACGGTTTATTCGTCATTGGTTATTTTTAGCCGAGCTCTCGCCCGTCTCAGAAATGTTTGTTGAGCGGCTCCTGTGAGTCTGGTTGTCCTCCAGGTTCCAGGAATAAAACTCGGGATGTGACACTTTCTCCCCTGAAAAGTAACAGGTGGGGAACAGCCACACGTGTCCTCTGAGGGGTGCGGAGGCTGGACAGAGAGAAGCAAGCGCAGTTTCGCTCGCGAGAGAGTCAGAGACCACGGACTGTACACAGGTGAGGTCTCAGGGGGCCTGTGACCCAGGTCTTCAGGGAACCAGTGGGCGCGTGTCATGTGTGGGTGTGAGCGTAGTGTAGACAGAGCACAGGCCCGGTGTGCGTATGAGGATCAACTAGGACCGCCTTTAGCAAGTCCTGCCTTCTTCCTCAGGCAAAACACTGAGCTGGCTGTCCATTTCTCTCTCCTCACACCTGTGAAAACGCAGCTATGGAGAATACCCGATTTGCAGTCTATCAAAAGGCTCTAATGAGTTAAGAGACCTTAAATGAGCGGCCCGTGGCCATCAAATGCCGATCCCAGGGAATGTGGCGATGAGTTGTTACCGTGAGGGATGCGTGACGGCTATTCCGCTCCCCCCAGTCTCTCCCCCGGAAGAACTCGGGCGGCTTTGTAAGCAGCGCGGAGCGAGAGAGAGAAAGGTCTGTTCTAGTCACGTATACAAAACCATGGGTAATGGCGGCAGACCAGAGACTGTTTGTGGACCTCACTTCTCTGATGTTTTCCTTCTAGAACTTGTTATCACTTAAGGATCATCTTGTTTTATCTCTCTTTTTTTTTTTTTCCGAAGCTGGAAATGGGGAGGCAGTCAGACAGACTCCCGCATGCGCCCGACCGGGGTCCACCCGGCATGCCCACCAGGGGGCGATGCTCTGCCCATCTGAGGCGTTGTGTTGCATCCAGAGCCATTCTAGCACCTGAGGCAGAGGCCACGGAGCCATCCTCAGCGCCTGGGCCATCTTTGCTCCAATGGAGCCTTGGCTGCGGGATGGAAGAGAGAGACAGAGAGGAAGGACAGGGGGAGGGGTAGAGAAGCAGATGGGTGCTTCTCCTGTGTGCCCTGGCCGGGAATCGAACCTGGGACTCCTGCACGCCAGGCCGATGCTCTACCACTGAGCCAACTGGCCAGGGCTTGTTTTATCTCTTTATTGGTAAAGACTTTCACATTGAAGGAATACTTCCAAAACTACTGACAGTAATGTTGCAGCTCCGGCAGGCAGCGTATTGAATTAAGAACCGTGTTTTATCCAGCCCATGGACTCGAGCGTTAGCGGCTGACCTACCCTGATGCTGAGAACCGGGGACTCGGGGTGATGTCAGGCCACGACTTCCTGCCCGGACAAAAGTCACAATCTCATGACCTCACTGGCATGAAAGTTAGTGTCCCCTTGTTTACTGCGTGGCGCTTCCAAACCGGGTGACAGTGTTGAGGCCAGAGTCCCGGCTCGCCCGCTTGTTCCGTTGGTGTGGATTTCATTGAGTTGGGAGACTAATGTGATGTCGTCTTCTGGCCTGAGGGGACAGATGGCCTGCTGCCCATCTGGAAGTGTCCACATGTGGCTGGAACAAGGGTGTCCCTAGAATAGCAAGAAAGAAAGAAAGAAAGAAAGAAAAAGAGAGAGAGAGAGAGAAAGAAAGAGAAAGAAAGAAAGAAAGAAAGAAAGGAAGAAAGGAAGAAAGAAAGAAAGAAAGAAAAAGAAGGAAGGAAGGAAGGAAGGAAGGAGGGAGGGAGGGAGGGAGGGAGGGAAGAAAGATCAAAAAACAAATCTAAAAAAAAAAAACAAAAACAAAAAAAACAAATCTACCCCCCTCCCCCACCTCATTTTCCCATACTTCTGTCAGATTCAATGTTTTCCTTTTAGTTGTCTGTGTATTCTCATTCCTATAGATAAGGCCTGGGCCCCACAAATGCTCGCTACATGAAGAAGGAATATATTTTACGTGACACCTTGAAAAGGTCCCCGGTGGATCAGGCCCTACAACAGCTGAAGACCTATGTCGTTAGAGTCGTTCTCTCTCCTCATGCCCAAAGAGACCTCACGAACCTTGATTTAAAAAACCGAATGTCTAACCTGGTTCAACACATGCTTATGCACTAGAACAGGGGTCCCCAAACTTTTTACACAGGGGGCCAGTTCACTGTCCCTCAGACCGTTGGAGGGAGGGCTGGACTATAAAAAAAAAAAAAAAAAAAACTATGAACAAATCCCTATGCACACTGCACATATCTTATTTTAAAGTAAAAAAAATAAAACGGGAACAAATACAATATTTAAAATAAAGAACAAGTAAATTTAAATCAACAAACTGACCAGTATTTCAATGGGAACTATGAGCGTGCTTTTGGCTAATGAGATGGTCAATGTCCGGTTCCATATTTGTCACTGCTAGCCGTGGTAACAAGTGATATGACGCGCTTCCGGAGCCGTGACGCATGCGTCCCACGTCACCGGAAGTAGTACTGTACGTGAGCAATGCCCTGCTTTGCAGTGCCACCACATACAGTACTCCAGGAGCTCCTCTCACTGACCACCAATGAAAGAGGTGCCCCTTCCGGAAGTGCGGCGGGGCCCGGATAAATGGCCTCAGGGGGCCGCATGCGGCCCGCGGGCTGTAGTTTGGGGACCCCTGCACTAGAACCTTCAAAATCTGTTCCTAAGGCCCTGGCCCGTTGGCTCAGCGGTAGAGCGTCGGCCTAGCGTGCGGAGGACCCGGGTTTGATTCCCAACCAGGGCACACAGGAGAAGCGCCCATTTGCTTCTCCACCCCTCCCCCCTCCTTCCTCTCTGTCTCTCTCTTCCCTTCCCGCAGCCAAGGCTCCATTGGAACAAAGATGGCCCGGGCGCTGGGGATGGCTCTGTGGCCTCTGCCTCAGGCGCTAGAGTGGCTCTGGTCGCAACATGGCGACGCCCAGGATGGGCAGAGCATCGCCCCCTGGTGGGCAGAGCGTCGCCCCTGGTGGGCGTGCCGGGTGGGTCCCGGTCGGGCGTATGCGGGAGTCTGTCTGACTGTCTCTCCCTGTTTCCAGCTACAGAAAAAAATGAAAAAAAAAAAAAAATCTGTTCCTATACCCAGAAAAGATAAACGCAAGAGACCACGATCGTCTGCAAAGAACCCACTTTGGCCTGACACAGGAAACACGCATTTACGAGAAACAGGGGAAACGCCAACGGTCCCAAGATGGCGTCTCCAATGTCCAGCCAGATGGGCCCGAGAGGGCAGAGCCAGGCCCTGAGTGCCGTCACACTCGTCAGTTCCCCGCCCCACCCCGGGCTTGACATTGTGAGTGTGCTGACCACCTTTATTATTCTTGGTTGCAGAGAAAGAAAGCCAGATCATGGCCAAAGCCCTGAATAAGCCCGACTGTGTGTATCGGACGTTCCAGGGGTGAGCAGAGGAGGAAGGACGGGCCCGTCTGGGCAGCGAGTCAGGCTGGCATTGGCGGCCCCACACTTCTGTAGGGCCTGACATGAGGCGGGCACGAGGCTGTAAGAGTCAGGTGGAGGAGAGAAGAGCGTGGGAAGGGAAGAGTGAGGGCGCTGTGGGTTTCCACAGTCTTTGCAAGGAATATGGCTATGAATTCATATGAAATATTCACAATTAAAAGAAGTCCACAGGCCCTGGCCGGTTGGCTCAGTGGTAGAACGTCGGCCTGGCGTGCGGGAGTCCCGGGTTCGATTCCCGGCCAGGGCACACAGGAGAAGCGCCCATCTGCTTCTCCACCCCTCCCCCTCTCCTTCCTCTCTGTCTCTCTCTTCCCCTCCCACAGCCAAGGCTCCATTGGAGCAAAGTTGGCCCGGGCGCTGGGGATGGCTCTGTGGCCTCTGCCTCAGGTGCTAGAATGGCTCTGGTTGCAACAAACGCCCCAGATGGGCAGAGCGTCGCCCCCTGGTGGGCATGCCGGGTGGATCCCGGTTGGGCGCATGTGGGAGTCTGTCTCTCTGCCTCCCTGTTTCCAACTTCAGAAAAATACAAAGAAAAAAGAAGAAGAAGAAGTCCATAGACACACAAAGCGGACTACAGGCTGCCGGGTGTTGAGCTGTGGGGTGGAGCTCACGGGCTTTCCTTTCGGAGTGTGGCCAGTGTTCTGGAGCTTGACGGTGGCGGTGGCCGTCAGACATGGTGGATGCCCTAAACGCCACGCAGCTGAGCGCTCTGCCATGGTTAGCCGCCGGTTTGGAGTGGTTACGGGGGGTGATGTTGATGTGTTTTTCCATGTACCAAAAATACGGCTATGAAAGGAAAGGGTAAGGCAGGGAGAGGCGTGGGGACAGAGGGGATTTCTTTTTTCTAGGAAGGGGGTCATTGCACATTTTCATAGGTCTCTACGAGTGGAAGCGAGCAGGAAAGGCAGCTGACGGTGGCGGATGCGGCGGGAGGAAGACTGAGAGGGGTGTGAGGAGAGGGCCCTGAGCTTGGCCAAGGGCTGGCAGGGGAGAAAGAGAAGAGGGAAGGTCACAAGGTAACTATTGATAACTATGGAGCTAAGTAAGCAGGGACTTAAGCCACTTCTGATGTGGCCCTTTTCTCCCCCTGGGATAAAAAGGAAACTGATGACCTGAGGATCCAGGGAACTAGGAATGGAAAAGGAGGCTTAAGTGAGAAGTAACCATCTTGGGTAACGTCAGAGGAAGCAGGGAGGGTGAGATCATCTCTAAGCCGTACCATCGGCCCCAGTGGATCTGGAACATAGAGCTTTGCCCCAACAACAGTCTGGGCATGTGGGTAGATAGGTTCGTAGGTTGGTTGATTGGTTGGTTGGTTGGCTTGTTGGTTGAGTGGTTAGTTGGCTGGTTGTTTGGTTGGTTGATAGATTGTTGGGTTGCTGGGCTGGTTTTTTGGTTGGTTTGTTGCTTACTCGCTTGGTAAGTTGGCTGGTTGGTTGGTGGGTTGCTGGGTTGGTTATTTGGTTGTTTGATGCACTGGTTGGTTTTTTGGTTGGTTGCTTAAGTTGGTTGGTTGGTGGATTGGCAGGTTGGTTATTTGGTTGTTTGATGCATTGGTTGGTTTATTGGTTGGTTGGTTGGTTAGTTGCTTGCTTGCTTGCTTGAGTTGGTTGGTTGGTTGGTTGGTTGATGCATTGGTTGGTTTATTGTTTGGTTGGTTGCTTGCTTGCATGTTAAGTTGGTTGGTTGGTTGGTTGGTTAGTTGGATTGGCACAGGTTGGTTGGTTGGTTGGTTGATGCATTGGTTGGTTTATTGTTGGTTGCTTGCTTGCTTAAGTTGGTTGGTTGGTTGGTTGGTTGGTTGGTTGGATTGGCACAGGTTGGTTGGTTGGTTGGTTGATGCATTGATTGGTTTATTGATGGTTGCTTGCTTGCTTGTTAAGTTGGTTGGTTGGTTGGTTGGTTAGTTGGTTGGTTGGTTAGTTGGTAGACTGGCATGTTGGTTGGTTGGCTGGTTGTTTTTTGTTTTTTTCCCCAGCAGGGCATGGCTGTCAGATGCTGGATCAGAAAGAGCTGATGGTTGTCGTGATCTAGAATTAGGCTTGGCAAAATGGGCAGGACAGGAAGACAGTGTAAGACCTTGAATTCTCGGCAAGAAAACTGTGAGCAAAAGTCTGACCGGTCCTGTATGTCCTTTGGTCAGAATTCAGAGACTTGAAATGCTTATTTTTGAACACCTTTTCCAGCTTTATCAAGGCTCTTTTGGGGAGTGGGTCTGCTGAGCTTCTAACCCAGACATTCTGGTAGTTTCCTTCCCCTCCCCCCCAGAGGTCTTGGCCACATAATGCCATTGCATCTGGATATTAGTAAACATTATTCAAAATGCCGGGTGGATCCCAGTTGGGCGCATCCATTCTCCGCTAGATGGAGCCTGCAGAGCCTTGTCTGAAGCCAGCGTCACTGACCCTGGCACCCTACTCGTGATGACCCCGCTTAGCTCCTGTGGCTTGCACTAGTTGATGGTGCCTGGTGAGTCTTCCATCCAGACTCCGTGTTCAGCCTCGGTAACCCGCAGAAGCAGACCCCATTTGCTTTCGGGACATCAAAAGGGTGCTCAAAAGGAGTATCTGTCCCCTTTCAGGGGGTCTACGAGACATCAAAGAGCATGTCTGCGGTTTTAATGGATGTCACTAAACAGGGACAACACTGTCCCCTCTTTGTCTGCACTGCCTGCCACACGGCCCTCAGGAAAAAAATGAATTTTCAAACAGGGAATAAACAGTGACGTCTATTTGATCTACCTGAGAGCTTGGATTCACATCAATCCTGGTAATAAAGGAGCTGCCCGTCATATCTGTAATCCTGCACAGAACACTTAAAAGGAGAGCGAAGCTTTCATGCCTAATTCCCCCCCTAAGTCTGAGGGAAATGCGCAAAAAGGCTTAAAGGTTTTTACTTCATGCCATCAGCGGGATCACCTTTGCCATTTAGCCTTCATATGAAAATAAAAGGGGGAAGGAAAAAGCCTTGGTTAAATTTGTGTGTTTGGGGGCTTGAGTATGTAATTCTGTGGCTGGATTTGATGTTAATTTCGTGCACAGAAAACGATACACCACGAGAGTAATTGAGGGATGACGCGTGATCGTTACCCCACAGTTGACGTGGAATCCAGGGGCATCGTGAATTATGCCCACTCTGTCAACATGCTTCAAGAAGAACATTCGCCCTGGCCGGTTGGCTCAGCGGTAGAGTGTCGGCCTGGCGTGCGGGGGACCCGGGTTCGATTCCCGGCCAGGGCACATAGGAGAAGCGCCCATCTGCTTCTCCACCCCTCCCCCTCTCCTTCCTCTCGGTCTCTCTCTTCCCCTCCCGCAGCCAAGGCTCCATTGGAGCAAAGATGGCCCGGGCGCTGGGGATGGCTCCTTGGCCTCTGCCCCTGGCTCTGGTCGCGGCAGAGCGACGCCCGGAGGGGCAGAGCATCGCCCCCTGGTGGGCGTGCCGGGTGGATCCCAGTCGGGCGCATGCGGGAGTCTGTCTGACTGTCTCTCCCCATTTCCAGCTTCAGAAAAATACAAAAAAAAAAGAACATTCAAGATGCCCGTGGGGTTCAACGAGATGGCATCAGGGGGACATTTCCACAGGCACTGGGGCTGTGTGAGCCACACAGGGGCCTGAGATCTGCTTCCATCGCCTTCCCAGTCAGTGACGGAGAACAAAAGGGCGCGGGAGGAGCCTCAGCACCGTCGGGCTCGGGAAGCCGCGCAAAGCAGTGCTCAGTGTGCACGTGGGTGGCGCCGGGACCTGCCGCTTTGCGGGCAGGACGAGAAACAACCCCTTTCTCTGCAGGCGCGCTAGCGGTCCCGGCAGCTTCTTCTCTGTCAGGGTGTCCAACGTCACCGGCTGTCCTACGGCATGAAGGGTCAACTGGATACAGAAAAGATATCCAGAATGCAGACCGAAGAACCCTGCTCTCTTCCGGAGTCCAACGAGATCAATAATAACTCTTGGGAAGCTCTGACCGGAAAATGCATGACTCTCTGATACGACAGTCAAATGCAGCAGGGATAGGAGAGATTGGGGGGCTAGTTTTGAGTCTGCTGCTAACGAGCGCTGAGACCCTGGGGAATAAATATACAAGTGCCTGGAGCTTCTGTTCAGTTTTTGGGTGCCCAGACTGACTAATTTACTCTCCGTAGTCTCACGGAGTTATGACGTCACGGGCTGTCTCCTTCTAGACGTCGTGAGTGAAGAACTAATTTACACTTTGTATCCAAGTGAGTGGCATTTCACCCACCCGTGTTTTTAAGAGAGCAGGGCTGAGCTTTCACGGGATTAGCTTAGGATGCGCCTCTCATGAGACATTTACGGCATCCGCTAATGCGCTGTGCACAATGAATGCCTTCGAGTTAAACAACGGTAGACGGTTGAACGTTTTCCGACTTGGCTTTCCAGGGGATGCAAGCCATTTCCCCTCTCATTTGATTGGTGATCCTGCTTTAAAAATCGCTCTCACCAAATGCCTACATAACTCGATTCGGTTATGAGCGTAAAGGTCCTCTTTCTCTCCAGGTTTTGTCTTTGTCTTTCGGCTCGTAACAATACCAGGAAAGGTTCCACAACGAAAACAATCCCCTATCAGGGGTCCCCAAACTTTTTACACAGGGGGCCAGTTCACTGTCCCTCAGACCGTTGGAGGGCCGGACTATAAAAAAAACTATGAACAAATCCGTATGCACACTACACATATCTTATTTTAAAGTAAAAAAACAAAATGGGAACGAATACAATATTTAAAATAGAGAACAAGTAAATTTAAATCAACAAACTGACCAGTATTTCAATGGGAACTATGCTCCTCTCACTGACCACCAATGAAAGAGGTGCCCCTTCCGGAAGTGCGGTGGGGGCCGGATAAATGGCCTCAGGGGGCCTCATGCGGCCCGCGGGCCGGACCCCTGCCCTAGATTCAAGTTGGAAGCCTCCGGCGGTATCCTTTTTGACAGCCACAGTGCGTCTACAATGCATGATGAACTCCTGTCATCATTCCGCAATTGATACTGAAAAGCCGGAGGAGTTGAATTCCACCACAGCTGCCTTGTTTTTAAATGCGACCCGTCTTTCCTTTACGTAAGGTGTCTGAGATTGCGCAGCTGTCTTTATTTATAGTGTGATGGAGGGGGGAGGAGGGATTTCACTCGTCAAAGATGCTATGACAAATAAACGTCTCGGGGCACAGCTGTTTTCTGTGACGTAGTCCACTTGGAAGCCAACGAATTGCCAAGAAATACCATTAAGACCCTTTTCGCTGCAAAGCACCGACATTCTTCTCCTTGTCCAGTTCTTCTCGTCAGGGGGCCGTGCCAGGAGACTCTCACAGGCAAGAAGAAGAAAACGTCCATGACTTTGAATAGCACCCTCGTTATTTTTCATTAAGAAAGCTGCAGTGTTCTCAGCCCTTGGCACTGACATCCCTCAGTAATAGTGGTTGGGTGGTGGGTGGGTGGTCCTGCTGCCACAGGCTTGGATAAGGGGGCAGGGTGTGCAGGAGAGAGGGTTGCCCTGAGCACTGGGGGGTGTGCATGGAACAGAGTCGTTCATCCACCTGCCTGCCTCTGTCTAACGGGGTTACTCACACAGCTCCTAGAAATAGGCTGCCCAACACGAACACTGTGCAAGTTCTAGAAATCGGTGTGGCCAATAAAAGTGCACGCGAAATTTCTTTTCCTACACCCAAAGATGGGATCTGTAGTTGTTTCCAAGCAAGCATGATGGACAGGTACCAATTCAGAGATCTCTGCCATTTCTTCTCAAAAAAAAAAAAAAAAAAGCAAGCCTGACCAGGCGGTGGTGCAGTGGATAGAGCATCAGACTGGGATGCGGGGGACCCAGGTTCAAGACCCCGAGGTCGCCAGCTTGAGCGCGGGCTCATCTGGTTTGAGCAAAGCTCACCAGCTTGGACCCAAGGTCGCTGGCTTGAGCAAGGGGTTACTCAGTCTGCTGTAGCACCCCGGTCAAGGCACGTATGAGAAAGCAATCAATGAACTAAGGTGTCACAATGAAAAACTGATGATTGATGCATCTCATCTCTCTCCGTTCCTGTCTGTCTGTCCCTATCTATCCCTCTCTCAGACTCTCTCTGTCTGTAAAAAAAAAAAAGAAGAAGAACTGGGCTCTTTGGAGAGGTCAGTACATATTCGGGTACTTTTGTCTATTTCTGCCTTGGGCTTGAGGGTGTTAAAATAAAATTCCGCTCACAATTTTATTTCTGGCCGAAGAAAGACGTGCTGGAATATACAAGGAGCGTGATCACCTAGATAGCCCTTCACATTCCTACCTGTTTTGGACACACATTTCACTATGTTCAGGTACGGAGTAAAGCCCGGCTTTGACAGAGAACAGCAGAAGCCTGTGTCATTTCCAGTCAGTGTTGGGGAGCTCAATGAAGACATCGCTTGCCTTTGACAAGAAAAGCAATGAGCATGTTATCCACGTCACAGAGCAAATATTCACCGTGAAGATGAGTTTCAAAATAATCGCTGCAAGCGGAAAATTCTATTCGGTTACTCATTTTCGTCAGACTTGCCAAACATTTTCCTATGTGGCACAGTCTGATCTTTCGAATTCCGCAAGATAGTCAGATGTTTTATTATAAATATATATGTAGCCCTGGCCGGTTGGCTCAGTGGTAGAGCGTCGGCCTGGCGTGCAGAAGTCCCGGGTTCGATTCCCCGCCAGGGCACACAGGAAAGGCGCCCATCTGCTTCTGCACCCCTCCCCCTCTCCTTCCTCTCTGTCTCTCTCTTCCCCTCCTGCAGGCAAGGCTCCATTGGAGCAAAGATGGCCCGGCGCTGGGGATGGCTCCTTGGCCTCTGCCCCAGGTGCTAGAGTGGCTCTGGTCACAACAGAGCGACGGCCCGGAGGGGCAGAGCATCGCCCCCTGGTGGGCAGAGCGTCGCCCCCTGGTGGGCGTGCCAGGTGGATCCAGGTCGGGTGCATGCGGGAGTCTGTCTGTCTCTCCCCGTTTCTAGCTTCAGAAAAATACAAAAAAATAAAAATAAAAAAATAAAATATATATATATGTATATATATATGTTTTTATGTGGAGACTATCTGAATTATTCTCTAGGTTGCTTTTCTTTCCTGTTCTTTTTGTTGTTTTTCATCTGTTTCTGAGTTATGCTTTCATCATAAAGGCTCCCCATTTTCCCAATTTGGTGTTCGGTTATGAAATTACTTTAAAAAAGGTTTTTCAGTACTATTTATAGAATCTAAATGATCAATGTTCTGACTTTAAACGGAAGCGAAACTATTGCTTTCTCCCCAAGAGCATTATCGCGGCCATTCTAGGAGCATATTTGGCTTGCCAGGACACGCACGGGCAGGGCTGCTCAAGAGATGTCATCTAAAAGCCCTTCTTCCCGAAACATCGGGACCCACAGCGCACCTGGCCCCAGACGCCAGCCTCTGGTGCTCACCCAATCTGCCCATTGGAAACTCCTTTTTATTTTCTTGTGAAAGTGCCACATTCCTTATGGTATTTATGTATCATGCAACCATTTAACACACATAAAATTGTGGCGCTGTTTTTATTGGGTGCCCGTGTTTTGTTTTGTTTTTTTTCTTTCTCCTTTTTATTAAATGTACCGGGGATGACGCTGGTTAACAGAATTATATGGGCTTCAGGGGCCCTATTCTACAACACATCTCTGAACGCCATACTGTGTGTTCACCTCTCCTCAAGTCAAGTGTCCATCTATATAGCCATTCATCCGTTCATAGCCTCCTCCTCTTCTCACCCAACCATCACCACACCGTTGTCTGTGCCCGCGAGGTCGTTTCTCTTCCCGTTCTTCTTTGCTCTATCCCTCCACCCTCCCCACGAAGCCCCCCCATAGCTGCCAGCCTGCTGTCTGCGAGTCTGTCCCTACTGCGCCTGCGCGTTCCTCTCATTCATTCGACTCCGCGCAAGGATAAGGTCTAACCCCGATATTCCCGCCTCCTCTCGTGCAAGTCCCGCCGGCACTTCTTTCTCTCCCTTTGTCACGGTCCAGACAATCTCAAATTATAAAAAAAAAAAAAAAAAAAAAAAAGGCATTGTATTCTGCAGTTTAGAAATGAAAATTTTCAATCTCCATTAGTAAACGTTGTTGCCTGAGGTTATCAAAAAAATGTAACTTGCCCACACCCAACGGCTGTCTGTTTGCAAAACCTGCTTCATCGCCTGAATGCAAACATCATCCGGATGAGATGCCTGTTAACTTGGGCAATGACCGCAAGCTGCGCGTATCACGACACACCTTGACTTTTTTTTTTTTTTTTTTTTGCAAAGGTATTTTGGCTCTCCCATCATCTTTGAGACTGGTAACAACGGGAGGTGAAGAACAGATTGGAACGAGCCCACTCGAGCATGATTAGGACGCTCCTCATAAAAACTCAGCGGCGCTGTTCAACTTTTATCCTTCGGTGAGACGACGCAGACAAACATGAAGCCAGCGTGGACGTCAGGCCCTGAAACTAAGCTACAGGAACCCAATTTCACTAAACTGAAGCCACAGGAAGCACGGAGGACGCCCTCTGGGACCCTCGGAAAGTCCCCGCAGAGTAACTACGCATGGGAAAACATTTGCAAGGTGCTTGCTGCATGGGAAAACATTTGCAAGGCGCTGCATTTGAAAGCATTTGCAAGCTGCTGCATGGGAAAACATTTGCAAGGCGCTGCATGGGAAAGCATTTGCAAGGCGCTGCATGGGAAAGCATTTGCAAGGCGCTGCATGGGAAAGCATTTGCGAGCTGCCGGTCCACACCCCTTCTCCGGCCAGTCCCCCATCCCAGCAGGATGAATGCACCTTTTCCAAGCGCTAGGTGTCCCCATACTATGATATTTCTTCCCCGTTTCCTTGGAGAATAAACAGATATGAAGGCTTCCTGCAGCCTCAACCATCGGCCTCAACACAATTCTCCTAGGCCTTCAGCGCGTCGTTTGAAATCACAAGCCCTGCTCTAAGGGTGGACATTTATAGGATGAGGACCTAATTACCGCCTTCCTTCGTGGGGTATCGTTGTACACAACCCGAACTTCAGCACCGTCAAAGCAAACTTGACAGACGGGGAGAGCTGACAGGGGAAATGCCCAACAACACGGAAACAGCCCGTTTTCAAGGACAGGGACCTTGGACTCAATTATAGCTCCTTGCTGTCCACATAGCTGGGTGTGGTTGACCCTTAATGTCAAGTGGAAGAGAGGTCAACAGAGCATGATCGCTTCAAAGGGGTTTTGTCATTCTGCTGCTCGATTCGCTTTGGCCATTTTGTTGGCACTTCTGTGAAGAGGAATTTATAATAAATATGTATATTGAACGTCGTGTGCAAACACAAGTCACCTCTTTAGAGAATACCAAGTTGCCCGGACAACAAATAACAAATCACTTTAAAAAAAAAATCAATGCCAACAAGTCCCCTAGGGTCAGACACTGCTGTCATCCACCCTCAGTTGGAAACTCTTCTATCTTCAAAGGTAGAAGACACGGAGGTCTGTCTGTCCAGTGTGACGTCTAAGGAGTCCGAGGAGTTGCCGGTAGATGGGGCAAGGCGCTGATAAAGCTGCGACACCCTTCCCCTCTCCGAGTATAAAGTAGGGAAAGAAGATGGTTTTCAGAACTGTCTAAAGAAATGTCACTCTGGGCCCTGGCCGGTTGGCTCAGTGGTAGAGCGTCGGCCTGGTGTGTGGGGGACCCGGGTTCGATTCCCGGCCAGGGCACATGGGAGAGGCGCCCATTTGCTTCTCCACCCCCTCCCCCTCCTTCCTCTCTGTCTCTCTCTTCCCCTCCCGCAGCCAAGGCTCCATTGGAGCAAAGATGGCCCGGGCGCTGGGGATGGCTCCTTGGCCTCTGCCCCAGGCGCTAGAGTGGCTCTGGTCACGGCAGAGCAACGCCCCGGAGGGACAGAGCATCGCCCCCTGGTGGGCAGAGCATCGCCTCTGGTGGGCATGCCAGGTGGATCCCGGTCGGGCGCATGCGGGAGTCTGTCTGACTGTCTCTGCCCGTTTCCAGCTTCAGAAAAAAAAAAAAAAGAAATGTCACTCTGTTTATCAAAACAGAGGAAGCTGGCAGGCTTTTCTGACCGTATGGGGCCTCTGAAAATATATGAGAAACAGCTGAGTGCGTGCGTTTAGCCGAATCGTATGAAAACTGCACGTTCACCCTCAGGGGAGCTTTTAGGTCGCAGTTGCCTAAAAGGACCTTCTGGAGCATTCTGTGTGATCCATCACGGTCGGCAGAACATCACCCCAGTGTAAACGCAACTGAGCCACGAGGAAGCCCACGCCGCCCTCCGCGACCAGGCTGGTTCCAAGAAGATGTGTCATTATAAACACCCGTCACCACTGGCTTTGACTCGAAGGGTAATAAAGGAAAGACTTATAATTTGTGAAAGGCAGATGACGAGCGTTAACAACAAGGGCGTCTGGTGCTGCTTAAGAAAGATCGCGACAGCCCACAAGCGAGAAGAGCAGGTGGCTGGAGAGGGACCCAGTGGAAGAGGGGAGGACCAGGGACGGTCAGCTGAGGGCCCTCTGGATCAGCAGGGTTGTCTTCTCTTACAAGGTCGCTTCCAATGTCGTTTAAAAAAACAGGGACCGTCTATGGCTTAGAGGTCAAGAACCCTCTTACGTCCCTTGTATCAATACTTGCACGGCGAGTGAGCTGTTGACCACATGAAGGTCCTCAGGGGTCAGCTCCAAGTCCAGGTGCCCCCAGACCCCCGTGCAAATCGGTCAGAATAGGATTGCTAGAATAGGAGACCCTTTTTAATGAGTGAGACATCACAGATGCTACCATTAATGAATGAAAAATTATATATATATATATATATATATACACACAGTGTGTCCGTAAAGTCATGGTGCACTTTTGACCGGTCACAGGAAAGCAACAAAAGAAGACAGAAATGTGAAATCCGCACCAAATAAAAGGAAAACCCTCCCAGTTTCTGTAGGATGATGTGGCAGCATGTGCGCATGCGCAGATGATGACGTCACACCGTGTCTACAGCGGAGCAGCCCACGGCCATGCCAGTCGAGATGTGGACGGTACAGAGGAAAGTTCAGTGTGCTCTGTGGCTCGCTCAATTCGAATCCGTGACCAAAGTGCAACGTGAATATCGGCGCGTTTATAACGAAGCGCCACCACATAGGAATCACATGACTCGGTGGGATAAGCCGTTGAAGGAAACCGGCAGTTTGGTGGAGAAACCTCGTTCTGGTAGGCCATCAGTCAGTGACGAGTCTGTAGCAGGGGTCCCCAAACTTTTTACACAGAGGGCCAGGTCACTGTCCCTCAGACCGTTGGAGGGCCGCCACATACCGTGCTCCTCTCACTGACCACCAATGAAAGAGGTGGCCCTTTCGGAAGTGCGGTGGGGGGCCGGATAAATGGACTCAGGGGGCTGCATGCAGCCCACGGGCCATAGTTTGGGGACACCTGCTAGAGACTATACGGGATAGCAACCTAAGGAGCCCTAAAAAATCTGTGCGTGAGCCCACATGGAACTGCACTGAATAGGTATGAAACTGGGAGGGTTTTCCTTTTATTTGGTGCAGATTTCACATTTCTATCGTCTTCTGTTGCTTTCCTGTGACCAGTCCAAAGTGCACCATGACTTTACGGACACACTGTATTTTAAAGGTTTGCTAACTTCAAGTTGAAATGCAAAGTCTCATATATCAAATCCCAGAGACAGGTGAGATATCAGGTGAGATTTCAGGTGAGAGCAGCAGTCCAGACATTGTTCTGAAAGCAGGAATCCTCCTTGACCTGCAGGCATGAATCCGCCTCTTCCATGAGTTCGCTCATCCATTCCCTTATTGGCCCCCTCCTCTTAAATACTTTTATGATAAAATCTGAGGGGTTTTTTTTCCCCCTTAGCACTTCTTGGAGAGTGACCTGTTAAGAAACTCTCTTGAGCACTCACATTTAGAAAGGGGATTAATAAAATTCAAGGAGGTATGGAACAGAATTGTACCAGCAGTATTTAGCAT
This sequence comes from Saccopteryx leptura, assembly GCF_036850995.1. Taxonomy (NCBI): domain Eukaryota; kingdom Metazoa; phylum Chordata; class Mammalia; order Chiroptera; family Emballonuridae; genus Saccopteryx; species Saccopteryx leptura. Next base: position 2,079,219 of record NW_027095700.1, read on the forward strand.
GACATGATTGTAGCTTTGACCCGGTACTATCTTGCAGGCTGTGGCAATGACATCACACTGATAAATGTCCCTTTTGCTGTCACGGGTGTCTACCCTTCAGATACCACCCAACAAATATTTGCGCTGCGCGTACCGTATGCGGGACTGTGCGTTAATTTTCTGCCTCCGGAGTGTGAGTTCTTTGCTTGTTCCCCTTAGTGTGTTTAATGTTTGATCGATCTAGGTTACAGTATAATTCCTCTCAATAAGGAGTCAACGACTGTCTACCTATTCCTTCCATGACCGCCATCAATCAGCTCAGCGGCGTGCATTTGTGAAAGTGGGGTTTTCAAGTCTTCATTTTGGGTTTCCTCGTCATCTTTGGGGCACGTCCCTGGGGCACAGAGACCCTAGAAAATTTTAACAGGTTGGCCCTGGCCGGTTGGCTCAGCGGTAGAGCGTCGGCCTGGCGTGCGGGGGACCCGGGTTCGATTCCCGGCCAGGGCACATAGGAGAAGCACCCATTTGCTTCTCCACCCCCCCCCCTTCCTTCCTCTCTGTCTCTCTCTTCCCCTCCTGCTGCCGAGGCTCCATTGGAGCAAAGATGGCCCAGGCGCTGGGGATGGCTCCTTGGCCTCTGCCCCAGGCGCTAGAGTGGCTTTGGTCGTGGCAGAGCGACGCCCCGGAGGGGCAGAGCATCGCCCCCTGGTGGGCAGAGCGTTGCCCCTGGTGGGTGTGCCGGATGGATCCCGGTCAGGCGCATGCGGGAGTCTGTCTGACTGTCTCTTCCCGTTTCCAGCTTCAGAAAAATACAAAAAAAAAAAAAATTCATGTGTAAATATCTTAAATGAGAAGTTTTATTGTTTTTCATCAGGTATTATTTGATATTTTTTCATTCAAAGTCTCTCTTATAACTTAATGTACTTTTGTGTACCTCTTTTATTGTTTTTATTTAAGGATTAAATGGATGAAATCGTAAACTACCTTTCCGTGTATCTGGTCTTTTTATTTTTTTTTATTTTTTTTTATTTTTTGTATTTTTTTTGTATTATTTTTTGTATTTTTTTTTTCTGAAGCTGGAAACGGGGAGAGACAGTCAGACAGACTCCCGCATGCGCCCGACCGGGATCCACCCGGCACGCCCACCAGGGGCAACGCTCTGCCCACCAGGGGGCGATGCTCTGCTCCTCCGGGGGGTCGCTCTGCCGCAACCAGAGCCACTCTAGCGCCTGGGGCAGAGGCCAAGGAGCCATCCCCAGCGCCCGGGCCATCTTTGCTCCAATGGAGTCTTGGCTGCGGGAGGGGAAGAGAGAGACAGAGAGGAAGGAGGGGGGGTGGAGAAGCAAATGGGCGCTTCTCCTATGTGCCCTGGCCGGGGATCGAACCTGGGTCCCCCGCACGCCAGGCCGATGCTCTACCGCTGAGCCAACCAGCCAGGGCTATCTGGTCTTTTTAAACTGAAAATGGTCATTAGGGCAGAGAATCGGCTGTTAAATTATTGAATCCACCACTGGCCCTCCCCTGTTAGCTCTGGTCTTTCCAGAACGGGCAATGATGGCTTTCCCACCGGTGTGCTAACCCGTAAGGACAGACAGATGGGGAAGGAGACAGGGCCAGGGCCGGAGGCAGCTTCACGTTGTAGAGACTGGGAAGAGAATGGACCGTGTTTGTTGACTAGAAAAGAGAGTACAAGTACGCTCTGGGCTCTGCTGACGCACGCTGCCAGGTGCTAGGAGGAAGGCAAGGCTTGGCATGAGGACTGTGGGCGGGGCTGGAGATGGTCAGACGTGAGATAGGCTGTCAGTGTGGGCGGTGTGAGGTTGGGGGCGATTCCCCGGGACCAGCCTCAAGCCCACCTGTCCAGCATCCTCATCCATCTTCCCAGGTAGTCTTTTCACCAAGCAAGAGGAGCATTATTTAAAGAGGTTGAATGAGGCCCTGGCCGGTTGGCTCAGCGGTAGAGCGTCGGCCTGGTGTGCGGGGGACCCAGGTTCGATTCCCGGCCAGGGCACATAGGAGAAGTGCCCATTTGCTTCTCCACCGCCACCCCCTCCTTCCTCTCTGTCTCTCTCTTCCCCTCCCGCAGCCAAGGCTCCATTGGAGCAAAGATGGCCCGGGCGCTGGGGATGGCTCCTTGCCTCTGCCCCAGGCGCTAGAGTGGCTCTGGTCGCGGCAGAGCGACCCCCCCCCCCGAGGGGCAGAGCATCGCCCCCTGGTGGACAGAGTGTCGCCCCTGGTGGGCGAGCCGGGTGGATCCCGGTCGGGCGCATGCGGGTGTCTGTCTGACTGTCTCTCCCCGTTTCCAGCTTCAGAAAAAAAAGTAAAGAGGTTGAATGAGAAAAGGGTTGTCTCCGTGTATTGCAGGAGAAACGGTTCTTCACAGAGAGCGTCAGCGCTCAAGTCCAGCGGCGTCATGAGTCGGAAAAGAAAGCGTCTCCAGACACCTGAGTCCCGCAGACACCTGAGTCCCTGCAGACGGTCATCCAGATTGTGTTCAGTGCAACTGACAGATGTCAGCCTGCACCAAATTGTCACACGACTTTGGGTTAAGCTTCGCAGAAAAGAACTTGTATGTGATCTCTTTTGAACTTGCTGTGTTAACCAATAATAAGAGAAACCTCCTTTACCGAAACAATTAATAGTGTATTTACTTACATAATACTTAATCCTGCCCTATTTTATCTTAGAAAATGTTTAAGATTCTGTCTCCATTAAAAAGACATAAAACACACAAGCTAGGGACATGATTAATTTTTAGTTTTATATCCTTTTTTTTCCAATAAATAAAGAGGACAAGTCAGGTCATGATGTCTAACAGAATTAATGGAATTATGTCTAAATTTTTAAAAATGATACCTAATTAATTATTTTTAAAACCCCAACGCCACCACACATTTATTGAAAGAATAGTCTGTCGTTTATCAAATCCCTTGCTTAATAAAAACCTGCCGTTACTTACAACACGTCACATTGCATTACCGCAAATTAAATAATAAGTACCAGAATACAGCTTTATTCTTGTTTATATAACCTATAATAAAAATAAATCCATTATATTAGCTCTTTGCTGGCTTTGGCAATCACACTTACAAATGCTGACTCTAATGCACTCCTCAGCAGGTCTTAGAATATCCTTTGAAACACATATTATTAAGTCATTTATTTGACCTGAACTGTTTCATCAGAATTTTTTTTTTTTTTAATTCAGTGAGAGGAAGGAAGGCACAGACAGATTCCTGCATGCGCCCTGACCGGGATCCACTCAGCAAGCCCACTAGGGGGCAATGCGCGCTGCCCATCGAAGGTGTTGGTCTGTTGCTCAGCAACCGAGCTCTTCTTAGTGCCTGGGGCAGAGGCCATGGAGCCATCCTCAGCACCCGGGTCCAACTTGTTCCAATGGAGCCATGGCTGCAGGAAGGTAAGAGAGACAGAGAGAGAGAGAGAGAGAGAGAAAAGCTAGACAGGGAGGGGTGGAGAAGCAGATAGGCGCTTCTCCTGTGTGCCTTGACCGGAAATCGAACACAGGACATCCACACACTGGGCCAACACTGTACCACTGAGCCAACCAGCCAGGGCCTCATCAGACTGGTTTGACATGAAAAACAGTTTGATATGGTTGATTTTCTAAATATGTTATGTGGCCTTTTACATAAATTTTTAATAAACACATAAGGCACATTTTTAAAATAGAGGTACGGGGACACATTTATTGTAAGATTTCTTTTGAACTAGGTTGTTCTCCATGCTGTGTTTATAGGGTTAAAAAAATCGCCAGTAACAGGAAAAAAAAAAAATAACACGTATAATTAATCATCAACTAAGTCCTGTTATGACTATTTTTTGGTGTAATTATGAGCAGTTGAGAAAATTAATGACTGCAGTGATGGGTAATAAATCCTTTTGAAAACCAGTATTTGCAATGTTTATTTTCACAAAATTGAAGGATGACCTAATTGGGTAGTCAGCAGGGGGCGGTGAGACTTCCTCCCCTGGGGAGCGGGGGATTTGGCAATATCTGAAGGCGGTTTTTTTTGGAAGTCGCAGCTGGGGATATACTGCTGACATCTGGCGGAAAAGGCTAGACATGCTGCTAAAACCACACGATTTTAGTACATCTGCCTCCCCACCCAACCCCAGATGAATTATCCCGCCCCGAATGCCAGTAGTGTCCAAGTTGAGAAACCCTCACATATAAATCCATTTAAAAGGGGAGGACAAAGTCCACTTATAATCGCTACATTCACTCAAAGACGTCTTATGTAACGATTTGCCGTGTTTATGCCCTTAATTCAACAAGGAATGCTTGTGTCATTTCGATTCTTGTGTAATCGTGATACATGCGATCGTAACACTAGCTAGAGGAAGTTTTCAGTTCTCAGAGTTGTACAGCAACGAGAAACTTTTTTGAAAGTCAGGTTTAAAGCGATAGACAGCTACATTTTATATAGATACATCTTAGTCTGTTTGGGCTGCTAGGACAGAATACCGAAAACAGAGCAGCTTATAAACAGCGGACATTTATTCCTCACAGTTCTGGAGGCTGGAAGTTCAAGATCAAGGGGCTGAAATAGTCAGATGGGAAGAACCCACCTGATAACTCATAGATAGGCGATTTGTCACTGTGTCCTCACATGGCAGGGGGGAGGAGGGAGCTCTCTGGGGTTTCTTACCAAAGGGCACTAACCCCCTCATGAGGGTCCCACCCACATGACCTCAATCACCTCCCAAGGGACACGCCTCTCCTACCACCATCCCAGCGGGGATTAGATTTCAACAGACGAATTTGGGGGGGGGGGGTAACACAAATATTCAGACCACAGCAGTGCGGACAATAAGGAACCAATACGATATTTTCAAACATTGAGTAATATGACCTTAAGATAAAATCCTCTACAGAAAGTGAAACGGAAATAAAAATTCAAAGAGGAAACAACAACGAATTTGACACACTCGGACAACAAAAAAAGTGGTATAAACTTTCCTCCTACGAGAGAAGGGCTTTTTTCAGGATTTTAAATTCATGATAATAGGTAAGAACGGCTGCAGTAAGAAGGTTGCATCAGACATGTTTAAAAGAATGTCATAGGCCTGGCCGTTTGGCTCAGTGGTAGAGCGTGGGCCTGGCGTGCAGAAGTCCCGGGTTCGATTCCCGGCCAGGGCACACAGGAGAGGCGCCCATCTGCTTCTCCACCCCTCCCCCTCTCCTTCCTCTCTGTCTCTCTCTTCCCCTCCCGCAGCCGAGGCTCCATTGGAGCAAAGATGGCCCGGGTGCTGGGGATGGCTCCTTGGCCTCTGCCCCAGGCGCTAGAGTGGCTCTTGTCGCAACAGAGGGACACCCCAGAGGGGCAGAGCGTCGCCCCCTGGTGGGCGTGCCGGCTGGATCCTGGTCGGGCGCATGCGGGAGTTTGTCTGTCTCTCCTAGTTTCCAGCTTCCGAAAAATACAAAAAAAAAAAAAAAAAAAGAATGTCACAGTTCTTACATTTAGAGGTCTCTATTTACATTATGAAGGAGAATTCATCTTTCTCACCTAGTTCGAATGATGATGTACCGTTTTAATTTGACTGAAATGTGCTACAAGTTACACGGGCTGGCGGGATTCCTTTACAGAGTGTCCGTGGAAAAGGATCCACCCCGTTCCCTAAAACCGCGGGGGGGGGGGGGGGCGCCAAACAGAAGGTGGGGGAGGTATTCCCGCCCATGTGACGGGAAGTCCTCCTGTCTTTTCCAATCTTACAGCCCCAAACCATCTGAACAACAGCTTTCCATATACTAGTCGTTGATGACGTTCCACGCTTTTTAATAACACTTCCTAAGTGACGGGCGGTAACTAAGTGATATTTTGATGCGACGAGATCACGTCAGAAAAAAAAAAAAAAAGTTCTGCACTGTCAGACCTCAAGAGTGTGCAGACCCTCTGTGTGAAGAGGAACGACCGTGCAGACGCTCGGGTGTTTTTCATTTACAGATGCATGAAGTGAATTTAAAGTGTGTTTATGGTCCCCGTTGTCCTCTGAAGAAGAAAAAGAAGGCGCCTTGAGACAAAGGGGTTTCCCTGCTGAACAACGTTTCAGAAATGCAACACCAGATGGCAGTCTTCCCATCCTCTATTGGAGGAGCTGGTGTTTCTGCCGTCAGTCAAGTGGGGGGGGGGGAGGGACTTTCAAGTCAGCATTTGCAATAGGCACGGGCATTTAAATCTGAACATTTATAAATAGGTTAGATTGCGGACTCACGGTTCTTAACATTGTTCATTTAAAAAGCAGCCCACATGATTAAATTTTTTTTATTGCCTAAAGCAGCACCCCAAAAAGAGGCTGCCTCTATTCGGAGTGACGGAGTCAACAGGGAACATGCAGGAATAAAAAAATTAAGTAAAAATGCCAAACTGGCATAAACTATCAGCACATTTTGGCTAATTGGAAGGTTTTATCCCCCTTTTGAATAACAAACAATGCCACCTTACCTGAACCTAAAAATCACACTTACATTTAAGAAAGGGCCATGATTTTGTTTTTTTTTCATATTCCATGAATGACTGAGGAGCCAAGGTCACTGTCTCTGCTTGAGCCTCCCCCTTCCCATCAAGGCACATATGAGAAGCAGTTAATTAATAACTAAAGCAATGCAACTGAGTTGATGCTTCTTATCTCTCTCCTTTTTTTTTTTTTTTAAGACGACAGGAGGGGAGATAGTGAGATAGACTCCTGCATGCACCCCAACTGGGATCCACCCAGCAACCCCATCTGGGGCCGATACTCAAATCAACCAAGCTATCCTCAGCACCTGGGGCCGACTCTAGAACCAGTTGAGCCACTGGCAGAGGGAGGGAAAAAGGGAGAAGAGATGCCCTAACTAGGAATTGAACCTGGGAGGTCCATACGCTAAGCCAATGCTCTAACCACTGAGCCAATGGCCAAGACCACTCTGTCTCCCTTTTGACTCTCTCTGTCTCTCAAGAAAAAAAAATTTTTTAATTTATGCAGTGGATAGATAGAGCATTGACCTGGAACACAGAGGTCACCAGTTCAAAACTCTGGGCTTGCCTGGTCAAGGCATACCTAATGGGGTGTGTGTCACATAGTAGGTGCTCATTAAAACAATAACAATAAGTATGGATTAGTTACTATTGTTTGGGGATGAAAATTATCTTTAAAATTGAGGGTGGTGCCATGTATGACTCCTTGGACAAAAAAGGTGGATGCCCAGAAAATGAGGGACTCTCTAGAGTCTGAATCTCTTCTTGGTATACTTTGCTTCCCATCACGTGGAATGTAAGGCAAATTATAATTTATGGCAGTGTTGTGTCCATGCTAGAGTAGATTTTATACATTATGAACTATTTAATAAAAAAAGAGTATTTTGGCTCTGGCCGGTTGGCTCAGCGGTGGAGCGTCGGCCTGGCGTGCAGGGGACCCGGGTTCAATTCCCGGCCAGGGCACATGGGAGAGGCGCCCATTTGCTTCTCCACCCCTCCCCCTCCTTCCTCTCTGTCTCTCTCTTCCCTTCCCGCAGCCAAGGCTCCATTGGAGCAAAGATGGCCCAGGCGCTGAGGATGGCTCCTTGGCCTCTGCCCCAGGCGCTAGAGTGGCTCTGGTCGCGGCGGAGCGACGCCCCGGAGGGGCGGAGCATCGCCCCCTGGTGGGCAGAGCGTCGCCCCTGGTGGCCGTACCGGGTGGATCCCAGTCGGGCGCATGTGGGAGTCTGTCTGACTGTCTCTCCCCGTTTCCAGATTCAGAAAAATACAAAAAAAAAAAAAAAGAAAATGCAGAATAAATGTAGGATATTTTGCTTTCATTTATTCACCTCTAGAGCAAATAGTTGGTGCCCTAAAGATGACAGCTAACGCTTTAGGTGCAGGGAGGAGGGCAGGATTAGCCTTTCGACCTCTCTGGAGTCTGTTCTTTGAGGCAGTTTCATAACTTCCTTAGTTTCTGGACACATGCTAAAACACACGTAGAAATGTCTTTTGAGGCCCTACCGTAATTTCCTTAAGAGATGGGCACTCACAAATTTGCAGGGACCTACAAATAGGATATACGGCCGGGCACCTTCCTTTCTGTGGTCTTCGCCAGGAACCCTGTTCAGGGACAGTCGTGAGAAGAACCACGGAGAGGGCCGGCTGAAGACCACGAGGTCAGTAACAGTCACCCGAATACTCTCGTCTTTGCATCGGTATCATCCTTTCTGACGGGTGCACATTAAATTGTCAGATGGTCCTTGATGTCCTTGACACCCAGCCTCGCAGTCACCTATAACCACGTGACGCCCCCTTCCCCGTGCATCCTGTCTCTGCTTCCCTTCAAATTCTCCTCCTCACGATTTCCCCGAGATCTGACCCACAGGAGGACTTCTGTGCACTCAGATTGGGGCTTCCAGCGACCAAGCGTGAGTGGGCGCCTTCTCTTCCTGAGCCACCTTCTTCCACTTTCAGGGTTAAGAGTTTCTTTCTGGGGTCACGCCTTGTGTCTAAAAGGAACAACGCTCTAATGACACTCTTCCAAAAACGGCTCGAACGATTCAGCCTTGAGAAAGAAGGACACCCTGCCTCTTGCAACAGTAGCGATGCACCGAGAGGGGTATTAGGTTAAGTGAAATAAGCCAGGGAAAGACAAATACCAGGTGACCTCACACACTGTGCGGGGAATGAAAGAAGACAGGAACAGCGCGTGGGAGGTTCGGCGCATGCCACGCGAGAAACAGACAGGAGTCACGGAGAGTGTCAGAAGGCAGTTTCAAGGTGACAGGCGGGGAGGGAGGCCGTTAGTGACAAGGGCTCAGCAGCGGGGTGGGTCTGTGTGGGCGGAGTCATTACTCCAGCTTCCCTGCCTGCTGGTCACAAGTGCAAGTTCACAGGAGAGAGAAAGTTCACCCCGCGGCAAACTCACAGTATGTGCAGTTATTAAAAATACCCTTCTGCTTCCGTTTTTATCAGCTCCCTGCAAACTCAACAGCCCTTAATGGCCTCCCCTGGTGCTAAATGCTTCCTTCAATTAATGAAGTAATTCTCTCTTGGCGGCTATCAACTTGGACTCTATTGTTAGCATTTTCCAGTTTTAGACATTTCATCCCCGATTTGACAACGGAGTGACTGCGCCGTGGTATGTTCCGAGCAGCCGGGTCCCAGAAGACGCTTCCCCAGCCCAGATGAAGGGACCTGCTTGAGACAATGTTTCTCTGGGTGTCAGGTCATTCATTCTTCCTCAGGTTTCCACCATGTAGCCATGTTGCTTTTGCTTTCTGAAAATTAAGTTTGCACCTTATAAAATGGTATTTGTAAATCAATGTATTTGGCTACGGAGTTATATGAATAGATTTCCTGGAGGTGTAGGACACGTCCAATCTTTTTTGAAATTCCAGGTTTCTTCTGAAAAGGGGTGCTATAAAAGTATCGCAAACTGCTGTAAAGCATATCAGTGCAGGAAGTAGAGAAGCCACCTCATGCCTCAGTGAACACAGCAATCAAGTTTATTGAGATCGAACTGATGCCGTAAGGTAATGCCTGCAAAATATTCTGGCGTGTGTGTTTTTCATCGGAATAAAGTAACGAATGACGATGCTTCTCTACGGGTAAATTATACAGGATGTTAGAATTTTAAGGTCAATGTCTAAATTCTGGGTTGGTTTTTTAAAATTTTTTAATTTTGCAGTCAAAATTTCCCTGCCTGGTCTTTCATCCTAGGAAGAGAACGGGAACAAAACCAATCACTAGTGTAAACAAAGAATGAAACTGCATGTTAATACCAACCCCCCCCCCCAAATATTTAAAGGAAAAAGAAATGTAAAGAAGCATGTGTCACACGAAGGAAGAAACAGATGACATGCCCTTTGTTATTTCAAATTCCAAAAAAAGCCTGACCAGGCGGTGGCGCAGTGGATAGAGCGTCGGACTGAGATGCAGAGGACCTGGGTTCGAGACCCCGAGGTCTCTAGCTTGAGCGTGGGCTCATCTGGTTTGAGGAAAAGCTCACCAGCTTGAACCCAAGGTCGCTGGCTCCAGCAAGGGGTTACTCGGTCTGCTGAAGGCCCGCGGTCAAGGCACATATGAGAAAGCAATCAATGAACAACTAAGGTGTTGCAATGCACAATGAAAAACTAATGATTGATGCTTCTCATCTCTCTTCGTTCCTGTCTGTCTGTCCCTGTCTATCCCTCTCTGACTCACTCTCTGTCTCTGTAAAAAATAAAAAAAAATAAAAATAAAATAAAATTCCCAAAAAAACAAGTTAATTCTGGAATATGCACGTATGTGTGTGTGCTGTGTGGGCAAATGTCTGTGTGTATCTGAGCGTGCGTATGCACACGTCTCTGCTCTGTTAAACACTCGGATGTGCTTACATAGGACACATCTGTGCCCTACCCTGTGAGAAGGACGTTATCACTTACAAATCAATCCTTTTCTCGGTTTTACCAAGTTAGGCTTTTCATTCCTTGTGTGTGACGGTGCGTGAGTGTGTGCGCTCCTTGTGGGTGGGAACGTTGCAATCCGGGCTTCTGCTACGTGTGCACCGCCAACGCATCCGTGCCATGCCGTGTGGCTACCCGGCCAGGACCACCCCCAATCCCGCCCCCTTCAGAACTACCGCAATTGCGTGAGTGTGCGCGCTCCTGGGGGCGTGGGAACGTTGCAATCCGGGCTTCTGCTACGTGTGCATCGCTGACTTCATCCGTGCCATGCCGTGTGGCTGCCCAGCCAGGACCACCCCTAACCCCGCCCCCTTCAGAACTACCGCAATTGCGTGAGTGTGCGCGCTCCTGGGGGCGTGGGAACGTTGCAATCCGGACTTCTGCTACGTGTGCACCGCCAACTGCATCCGTGCTACGCCGTGTGGCTGCCCAGCCAGGACCACCCCTAACCCCGCCCCCTTCAGAACTACCACAATTGCGTGAGTGTATGCGCTCCTGGGGGCGTGGGAACGTTGCAATCCGGGCTTCCGCTACGTGTGCACCGCCAACTGCATCCGTGCCATGCCGTGTGGCTGCCCCGGCCAGGACCACCCCCAACCCCGCCCCCTCCAGAACTACCGCAATTGCGTGAGTGTGCACGCTCCTGGGGGCGTGGGAACGTTGCAATCCGGACTTCTGCTACGTGTACATCGCCAACTGCATCCGTGCCATGCCTTGTGGCTGCCCGGCCAGGACCACCCCCAACCCCGCCCCCTTCAGAACTACCGCAATTGCGTGAGTGTGTGCGCTCCTGGGGGCGTGGGAATGTTGCAATCCGGGCTTCTGCTACGTGTGCATCGCCAACTGCATCCATGCTACGCCGTGTGGCTGCCCGGCCAGGACCACCCCCAATCCCGCCCCCTTCAGAACTACCGCAATTGCATGAGTGTGCGTGCTCCTGGGGGCGTGGGAACGTTGCAATCCGGGCTTCTGCTACGTGTGCATCGCCAACTGCATCCGTGCCATGCCGTGTGGCTGCCGGGCCAGGACCACCCCCAACCCCGCCCCCTCCAGAACTACCGCAATTGCGTGAGTGTGTGCGCGCTCCTGGGGGCGTGGGAACGTTGCAATCCGGGCTTCTGCTACGTGTGCACCGCCAACTGCATCCGTGCCATGCCGTGTGGCTGCCCAGCCAGGACCACCCCCAACCCCGCCCCCTTCAGAACTACCGCAATTGCGTGAGTGTGTGCGCTCCTGGGGGCGTGGGAATGTTGCAATCCGGGCTTCTGCTACGTGTGCATCGCCAACTGCATCCGTGCCATGCCGTGTGGCTGCCCCGGCCAGGACCACCCCCAACCCCGCCCCCTCCAGAACTGCCGCAATCTCGCCTCTTCCCAGCTATGCACTACGCGGGGGCAGCAACGTGTCTATCTTCCAGGTGACAGAGACACAGCCCGCTGGAGCCTCTTCACCAGGGCGCGCGGCCAGGCCGAGGCCACGCGGCCAGCCCACCGCCGAGGTCCATGGCCCTTCGCAACACTGGTGTCCCACAGGAGACCATGACGCTGGCTCCCACTGAGCTCCGGAACCTGACGTTGTCACACAAAGGGACTCTGCTCAGCTCTCTCCTTCACCAAAGGGCCACATCGTCATTGCTCCACTCACCCTATTTGGCAGGACTCGGATGGTTCATTTTCTGAGCCTTCCTGCTAAATGAACAAGGATGATTTTCCTTACAAGGGATGCTATTCTTCCCAAGCCGGGTCAGTTCCAGCAGTTCGTGACCAGAAGAGACCCGGTCCTGCAAACGATGTGTCATTGTAGAGAACGCCATGCAGCATCAAGGGACCCGGGGAATTCATCACCTCCGTCCATAGACACCTCCCTGTGTGGTTGCTGCCTGCCTAGAAATTCAAGGCGCGTAGCCTTTTTAGAAAACACTTCATATTCTGTTAATCCTACTCCGGATGGACCCGAAACATTGAAGACATGAACAAGGTCCTTCGATTACACACCAAAGCTTTATTGTCTAGCTTGGCCAAGAGCCAGCAAACTCCAAAAGTGGTCTGAAGGAGAGTGTGCGCCGGCCCTTTGTTCTACTTAGTTTTTATAGTTTTGTAAGCGGGAAGTACAGAAGCAAAAATTGCAATTAGGAGCCCCTGACCACTATTGGTTATAGCCATATGTCCTTTAACATGATAGGACCACGTTCAATTTGCAAGCCATACATTATTTTGGAGAAAACAAAATTTACAAATCAACACATTGGTAGAAAGATGTCTCTTTACATATTAAAAGACATTCCTATATTTTCTAGTGTTTATCTGCTATTTCTCTGTCTAGAGTCACACGTGTTAACCACACGCATTTACGTAGGAGAGGTAGTTTCCGTGGGGACAAATGCCCGCAAATGGCTCATAGTTATAAGAAAAGGTTTATTTTGGCTTTTCTCTTCCTGCACCTGGCTAGCCATTTACCCCTTTCCCCACAGGTGTGGTGGAATGTCTGGGAATCTATGCTTTCCTTCCCTTGCATTTACAATACAATGCCAAGGGCCATCCTGACTATGCCAATCACACAGTACAGAGACTATTCTCACAATTTCTGTGCCATACCTTAAACCAAATTAATAAAATGTTCTCCAAGCCTCTTAGAATATTAATATTAATTCTGTATTTTTTTGGTACCTTACAACACCTGCGGGTGAAGTGGCTCAGTGGCTCCTCATTTCTAATGGAGGACAGAGCAGAAAGGAGAACCAAAGTATGTACTTCAAAGGCCCAGGAAAGTACATACGAAAATCCACCAAAAACTCTCTCCTATTATTTAAAGCAGGGGTCCTCAAACTTTTTACACAGGGGGCCAGTTCACTGTCCCTCAGACCCTTGGAGGGCTGGATTATAAAAAAAAAAAACTATGAACAAATCCCTATGCACACTGCACATATCTTATTTTAAAGTAAAAAACAAAACGGGAACAAATACAATATTTAAAATAAAGAACAAGTAAATTTAAATCAACAAACTGACCAGTATTTCAATGGGAACTATGCTCCTCTCACTGACCACCAGTGAAAGAGGTGCTCCTTCCGGAAGTGCGGCGAGGGCTGGATAAATGGCCTCAGGGGGCCGCATGTGGCCCGCGGGCCGTAGTTTGGGGACCCCTGATTTAAAGTTTCCCGTTTGGGGGTTTTTACACCCCTGAGCTCACGCCGTCCTGAGCTCCACAAAGAGCACGCCCGCTCGCACCACATGAAGGTCAGTAAGTCTTCAGTGCACCTGTCTGTCCCTAATAGCAGAGGCTGTCCTGTGGCGAGTGGAGAGTCAATTCTTGTCTCCGGAGGTCCTAATGCCATTCACACTCAGTGGCTCTGATGAAATAGTAAACCCAGCAAATTAAGGTCCCTCCTTGGAGAACAGGGAAGAGGAAGCACGGTGACATTTAAGGTCATTACCGAGGCTGGACGCAATAGCCGGTCACATTCAATTGCGCGAAGATAAAAGTTTCCAATTAGCCCAAGAGGACAAAAGTGTAAAAGGACGCTCGGAACATCAGAAAGCCCCTTTCCTGCTCAAACGAGCAGATTAGAAAGTGTTGACAGCTTGCCTGCTCCACACAAAAGAACGGTTGTGATGAGATGCACGTTCATAAAAAAAAAAAAAAAAAAGAAAGAAAGAAAGAAAAGCTGAAAATGACGATGATAGCAATGACAGAAAGAAATTCTGGGAACGTGGAGAAATCAACCCTATGTGACTGTCTTTTGATAGATTAATCTCCGTGCTCCCTGGGGCAAGTCAGGCGCCTGTGACATCTCAGTGTCCTGAATTAGCAAATAAAAATATGTCATCAGCCCAGAGAGGCAAACAGGAAATGCTAAGTGGCATCATCTGCACGCGGCGCAAACTGTCCAAACAGTGACACCTTGAAAGCAGAGAGAGATTCTGCTTGCAGGCGCCCACAGTCCTTTGTCACCAGCGGGTCGCCCACCGCCCGCGTTGACACTGACAGCAGGACTTGGAGGGGCAGGTAAGTGGTGGCCCCTTCTAGTCGTGGAAATGGATGACGGACTTCCGAGAAGTGAGCTTCTTCTCTTTGTTTCTTCCTTAAGCCTGACCTCTGGTTCGCCGAGCGGTGCCTGCCTTCTCTCGCCATGCGAGCCGGGGCAGCGAGGTCTCCCGCGGTGACACGCTCCTGGCGAAAGGAGCAGGCTGACTCCCGCTCAGGGGCTGGGACCTGCTGGGTGCCCCACTGTCTAGAATTATCTGGAATGTTAGCATTTGGCAAAGAAGCGGGATTTTCTTCTTACAAACATATTTTTTTCTTTTTTTTTTTAAATGAAACTTATTTATTTATTTATTTATTCATTTTTTAGGAGAGGGAGAGACACAGAGAGAGAGAAAGAGAGAGAGGAGAGACAGAGAGAGAGAAGGGGGGGAGGAGCTGGAAGCATCAACTCCCATATGTGCCTTGACCAGGCAAGCCCAGGGTTTCGAACCGGCGACCTCAGCATTTCCAGGTCGACGCTTTATCCACTGCGCCACCACAGGTCAGGCCAAACGTATTTTTAAATACCAAAGAATCAGCAAGAAGATCTCAACCAAAGATGGGTTCGTTCTACCATGGATACCTACGATGCAGACACACGTGTGTGCACGCTAACACGCACACTGACTGACACACACATGTGTGTGCACACTAACACACACTGACTCGTTCATCGACAGCACAGTGAGCCTCTTCTGGGGCAGTGAACACAGTCCTTCAAGAGGAGCGAAGGTTGCTCTTTTCTCTCTGGGAAATGTTGCCACTCGATGACACAGCCGTTCAGTTATTTCTCCAGAGGTCTATCATGACGGAGAGGGAAAGAGGAAGACTAATTCTATCAGCCAAGGGCTCAGAAGGGAACCTTTCCTTCTAAGAAATGAGTGTGTCCCGCCCTGGCCGGTTGGCTCAGCGGTAGAGCGTCGGCCTGGCGTGCGGGGGACTCAGGTTCGATTCCCGGCCAGGGCACACAGGAGAAGCGCCCATTTGCTTCTCCACCCCCACCCCCTCCTTCCTCTCTGTCTCTCTCTTCCCCTCCCACAGCTGAGGCTCCACTGGAGCAAAGATGGCCTGGGCGCTGGGGATGGCTCCTTGGCCTCTGCCCCAGGCGCTAGAGTGGCTCTGGTCGCAACAGAGCGATGCCCCGGAGGGGCAGAGCATCGCCCTCTGGTGGGCAGAGCGTCGCCCCTGGTGGGCGTGCCGGGTGGATCCCGGTCGGGCGCATGCGAGAGTCTGTCTGACTGTCTCTCCCTGTTTCCAGTTTCAGAAAAGTACAAAAAAAAAAAAAAAAAAAAAAGAAATGAGTGTGTCCCATCCATCACGCCGAGGATGATGGCCGCTCCTCACAGAGACAGGAGGGAGGTCCCGGGTTCGAGGGGCGGGGCAAGGGGGGGTGCAGAGCTGCTGCTCACTGGGCTCCGAGCTACTGTGAGCTGACAGCCACACTTTCCCTGGCTGCACCCCACGGTGGGTGTGATCAATGTCGTTGCGCTGGGCGCTTCAAAGCGGTCACCATGGCGTGCTTCAGGTTATATATCGCTTTCCAGAACGCAAGGAAAATCACTGTTGTTAGAGCCAGCCATAAGGAAAGTGGACTCTTTCCAGTGACGGTTCAACAGCTGGCTGAACGGCTTGCTCCCAGGTGCGTCCTTGAACTTGACCAGCTTGTCCGGCAACACGTGACGACCAAGACCGCACAGAGGGAAACTGAGTTAGGGCGTGTCCGGCCTGCACAGAGGGCCACGGACCTTTTCTCTGGGTGCCTCTGCGTCTCACGAGCCCTGCAGACAGACTGTCCTGCAGGATGTGTGTGTCCCTATGTGCACGCTCTGGTTAAAAATGGAAGCTCTCTTGGCCCTGGCCGGTTGGCTCAGTGGTAGAGCGTCGGCCTGGCGTGCAGAAGTCCCGGGTTCGATTCCCGGCCAGGGCACATAGGAGAAGCGCCCATCTGCTTCTCCACCCTCCCCCTCTCCTTCCTCTCTGTCTCTCTCTTCCCCCTCTCGCAGCCGAGGCTCCATTGGAGCAAAGATGGCCCAGGCACTGGGGATGGCTCCTTGGCCTCTGCCCCAGGGGCTAGAGTGGCTCTGGTCGCAACAGAGCGACACCCCGGAGGGGCAGAGCATCGCCCCCTGGTGGGCAGAGCGCCACTCCTGGTGGGCGTGCCGGGTGGATCCCGGTCGGGCGCATGCGGGGAGTCTGTCTGACTGTCTCTCCCCGTTTCCGGCTTCAGAAAAATACAGAAGAAAAAATAAATAAATAAAAATAAATTAAAAAAAAAATAAAAATGGAAGCTCTCACCCCAGCATGATAGCTCAGTTGGTTAGAGCATCATCTCCAAGTGCAGAGGTTGCCGGTTCAATCCCCACTCAGGGCACCTACAGGAGCAGATCCATGTATCTGTCTATCATTTATCTATCTATCTATCATGTATCTGTCGATCTATCCACCCATCTCCCATCTATCATCTCCCTTTCTCTTTCTGTAAAATCAATCGGTAAGTAAAAGTCTTTTAATGGAAGCTTTCTGTGGCACTGGGGATAAGAAGCTGCCATTCTTGCTTTTAGCCGGGCGATCCAGGGCAAATATTTCCTTAGAAAAAGCTGACTGAACCCACAGAACAAATCGCCCCAGCATCCAGGGGTTACTCTGAGACTCAGAGCGTACGTATGCAAACCACCTTCAGTGCGAGCTATCAACATCCCCACTTTCCAGCTCTCATTCTGAAGCCAGAGAAAGGACGAGGCAGGTGGGGGGTGCTCAACAGGGCGAGAAGGGCCCCCCATGGGGCCATGGAACAAATCGCCCCAGCATCCAGGGGCTAGTCTGAGACTCAGAGCGTACGTATGCAAACCACCTTCAGTGCGAGCTATCAACATCCCCACTTTCCAGCTGTGATTCTGAGGCTCAAGAAAGGACGAGGCGGGTGGGGGGGTGCTCAGCGGGGCGAAAAGGCCCCCCCATGGGGCCCTGCGATCGTCAGCACCCCGTGTTTCCCCCACGGGGCTCCCCAGAGAACCCCTGCGGCCGAGTGTCCCCATGCCGTGCCGAGCTCCGCCGGACAGGGAGAGCCCATCCGAGCTGGTGCTGCCCGTGGGACCCGCAGTCCGCACGCGCCCCCTTAGCTTGGCTTCCTCCTCTGCGTGTCACACCCGGAGCCGTCGTCCTACGGCGAGAAATCCAAGCGGGAGTGTCGAGACCCTCATGACTCTGTACATTTGTCAGTAGCCGTCTGACCACCAGCCAGGCGAAAAGAGAGAACACAGTGGTTCTTCTTCCTGACTCTCCTAGTCGCTGCCCCCGCTAAGCCTGCAGCTCGACCCCTGTGGCAACATCCCTCTCTGGTCGCTCTTCCTGCTCTTGAACTCCACGCCGTTGTATTTTCTTCTGCTGAGGGCTGAATGGTATCCCATTGCGTGAGTGTTCCCAAGAAGGTGTTGAGCGATCCTCTTGTTTGTGGACATTCGGATCTTTTTCCAGTGTGAGGCAAAGGTGTCTCAAACAGCCTCCCACGGTCTCTCTGGAGACGCGAACAGTCCTGGCTTTCGGCGGTGCGCCCACAGGTGGAATGTCCGGTCCCACAAAAACACAGTCCCTGGCCCTGGCCAGTTGGCTCAGCAGTAGAGTGTCGGCCTGGCGTGCGGGGGACCCAGGTTCGATTCCCGGCCAGGGCACATAGGAGAAGCGCCCATTTGCTTCTCCACCCCCCTCCCTTCCTCTCTGTCTCTCTCTTCCCCTCCCGCAGCCAAGGCTCCATTGGAGCAAAGATGGCCCGGGCGCTGGGGATGGCTCCTTGGCCTCTGCCCCAGGCGCTAGAGTGGCTCTGGTCGCAACAGAGCGACACCCCGGAGGAGCAGAGCATCGCCCCCTGGTGGGCAGAGCGTCGCCCCCTGGTGGGCGTGCCGGGTGGATCCCGGTCGGGCGCATGCGGGAGTCTGTCTGACTGTCTCTCCCCGTTTCCAGCTTCAGAAAAATACAAAAAAAAAAAAAAACTTAAAAAACAAAACAAACAAACAAAAAAACGCAGTCCCTGTGTTAGAAAATGCACCATTTTCCAAGGTGACTGTACCACCCTGCACTCCCCCCCAGCAATGCATGAGGACAGACTGAAACCTCTGTCCGAACCACATACTCAAGTGAACTGACCTCTAATATTATAATAATCCAGTCGGGAAAATCAAACACTGCGGAGTTGGCTCGAGAAGTCCTTCTTTTCCTTCCTTGGGATAGATTGGATTCTGAGATTACCCTGGGTTCTATGCTGGGCCCACATCAATCCCACGAGCCCTTCAAAGGGCAGAGACTTTCCGCACGGGCCTCGGAAATCCGCAGCAGAAGTGAGAGCCAGAGGCCCGATGCCGTCTGCCCTTGCTAGCTGCGAAGATGTGAGGGGCCCTGCGCCAGGAGGGAAGGTGGCCTCCTGAAGCCGAGCACCGCCCCCATCTGACAGCCAACGAGGACTCGGGGTCACAGACTTCAGTGCGCAGCCGAATTCTGCCAACAACCCGCATGAGCCTGGCCACGTACCCCCCCCCCAATTAATAACTCAGCCCCCCCCAAACATTGATTTCCGTGAGCCCGTGCACAACGATCCTAAACATGTGTCCTCTTAAGTGGGTGAGCTCATGAGAGCCTTTTTTTAAGGCAGTAGGGGGCCACCACTCATGCAGAATTCTCCACACTGCTGCTCACCACAGTCCTGAATTCCAGGACACCATCTGTCGTCATCGGAAAGAAGGGATAGTGTAGAGCAGGGGTCCCCAAACTACGGCCCGCGGGCTGCATGCGGCCCCCTGAGGCCATTTATCCAGCCCCGCCGCACTTCGGGAAGGGGCACCTCTTATATTGGTGGTCAGTGAGAGGAGCATAGTTCCCATTGAAATACTGGTCAGTTAGTTGATTTAAATTTACTTGTTCTTTATTTTAAATATTGTATTTGTTCCCGTTTTGTTTTTTTACTTTTAAATAAGATATGTGCAGTGTGCATAGGGATTTGTTCATAGTTTGTTTTTATAGTCCGGTTCTCCAACGGTCTGAGGGACAGTGAACTGGCCACCTATGTAAAAAGTTTGGGGACCCCTGGTGTAGACTTTTAGGCAGAAGAAATTCCACTCTATCCAATAGAAGGGTCCTAGTGTCTGAAACAGAAAAAAGAAGTATAGATAGAAAAAAAAAACCCATAAAGTAAAAATATTTCCTTATGGAATTAAGAAAATATAGTATTTATCAGCGGTTATATTTATTTATTATTTTTTTTAAATTTTTTATTTATTTATTTATTTATTTTAGAGAGGAGGGGGGAGATAGAGAGAGAGAGAGAGAGAGAGAGAGAGAAGGGGGAGGAGCAGGAAGCATCAACTCCCATATGTGCCTTGACCAGGCAAGCCAGGGATTTGAACCGGCAACCTCAGTGTTTCCAGGTTGACGCTTCATCCACTGCGCCACCACAGGTCAGGCAGCGGTTATATTTAGAAGTATCAAAGTTTATAGAAGAAATCATCAGTGGGTCATCATCCCCCTAACACAGGCTTCAGCATCCATTTATACGCCATGCCCCAGACACATCCCGTCTCTAAGATGCACGCATCATTAAGGAGGCTATTAAGACCAGCTTCCTTCCACGTGTGCCGTCATTAAACCTTCGGAGCCCAGAAAGGTTTACGGCCGCAACGCACATTCCGTAATAAATGCCTGACCACGCAGGAAGCACATTTGTGACTTAAAACAGAGGTAACATGTTCTACAGAATTTCAAGTTCAGAGAAAGGAGAGGCCTTCCTAGCTCTCGGAATCGCCACCTGTCCAACAACCTGAAAATAAGCAGAAAAGCTTTTTTTTTTTTTTTTTTTTTTTTTTTTTTTTTTTTTAAATTTTGTATATAGGCATTGAGTCTGTTCCTGGCATGAAACGTAACATGGAATATATGGACTCATTGTAGCAAGAGTTTCCATTCTTCCTCAAAGTCAAACCTTTTACGCATCTGGAATTGAAAATATCAACAGTTACCGTAAGCTGATCAAGGTTTATTTTAGTTTGACTTTCTAAGGAATGTATCAGCTGGGGTGGAATTCTATAACTTCTATTGACACTTGTCAAAACGTATAGGTCAAAGTTACCAAAAGATAAACAATTCTTGCCATGTCTCTAGCAAGAAAAGTTCTTCTGAAGATATACAAGCAAATGTTTCTTTCTGGGAAGATTAAGCAGTGCTGGTTGAATTCTTAAGCATCATACTCCAAAGTCACATCTGACGACCCTAAATCGATAACAATTTTTGAGCTAGCCATAACACGGATTCTGGATCACCGTGTGTGTGTGTGTGTGTGTGTGTGTGTGTGTGTGTGTGTGTGTGTGTGAGATTGTTTATTTGTATGTTTTGGGGAGGTATTTTTGGTGCACAATTCTCTGGTCAATTCCTTTTCTACCGGAGCATAAGCGAGATAATCTCACAGGGTACAGATCCTAACCCAGAAACACCCAAAGAACATCTTTATTTTCTTTTACCTTTTTGGGACCCAGAAACAGATTTGTGTCTTAGTATTCTCACAATTGCTACGTTGTGCACAAAGTGGCCTATTTACACACGTTTTTCTTACACATATAGAGCGCATACAGATCTCTTTTTTTCCATTGCTACCATGTCAATCATTTTTTTCTGGCCCACGTTCTCAGAACACCTCTTCTAGACAACTTTCTTTTCTTCTGTCATATTTTTGAAGAGTTAAAGCTGATCTCCTTGTATTTCTTTCTGTTGCGCCTGGTCATGCAAACCTTGGCCTCACCATGGTAAGCTGTCACGAGAGCTCTCTGTTTCTATTTTAAAATGTGTATCCTGTTGACTGAATTATACTTGTCACAGTCTATAGAGATGTTTCTCCTCTACTGTACTTGTCGTCGGCTGTTGAAAAACTCACCTCCTGAAAAATATCGGTTTGAGGAGT
This sequence comes from Saccopteryx leptura, assembly GCF_036850995.1. Taxonomy (NCBI): domain Eukaryota; kingdom Metazoa; phylum Chordata; class Mammalia; order Chiroptera; family Emballonuridae; genus Saccopteryx; species Saccopteryx leptura. Next base: position 2,100,560 of record NW_027095700.1, read on the forward strand.
TTCCCTGTCCGCCTCCTTTGTGAAGGATACTCACGCCAGTGACACGCAGAAGTCAACACCCTGGATCATTCTTCACTGGCAGGGCTTCTCATCCTACTTGACAGTTTAAAGTCACCCTGGGGAAAGAACTTGACTTTAAAGGAGGATTAAATGGCGTTTGCTGTGGTGAATGATTATCGGCATACGAATGTGTTTTTCTACCACAGTGGAGGAAATAATTTAATTAGTCTGTTATAGTAGATGTTCTGATTTTAATACATTAACTCGTGGCCCACGGCTGATAGAAAAGAAATTAACACTGACTCTCTTTGACTGTGGAATAAATTAGATGTTCTGGGGCAAAAAAAAAAAAAATTAATTATAAACGCTTTCTGTCTGAGATTGCCAGAATTTTTTTTTTGTTGTTATGATTAATGATGTAATTATTAGATGTCACACACACACACAAATAGTCATGCATTGACATTTCGGCTTATTAATTCCAACATCCGCCATTGTGTATAACATATTCATCACGTCTAATTGCTCCGTAAAGGGAGGGGGAAAAAAATCATTGTTCTCACGGTCCGCCCTGTGATTTCCAGGCAGGACATTTCTGAAGACAACCGAATGATTGTGTGCTAAATTTCCGAAGACAGCCTCCTGTTCCATTGTGAGCCGAGAACCCAAATCAACAAACGGAAAGGGCACAGAGTCGCCTGGGGCTACAGAAGGAGGCACTCAACTTGACCGCATTAGGCGTTGGGGGGAATGAGCCATCAGCATCCTGTTTTCATTCTCTCTTCTACCTATGTTTGGGGGTACGGGGTGCTTTCCCAGTGCCTTGCTGCCCCCTCCCCGGACCCCGGGGCACCACCCCAGGTGCTACCCTTCCTCCGCAATCAGTGCACCCACTCTTTGCAGCAGGAACACAATTAAGTTGCTTCAAAAGAACTGGGGGGGGGGGGGTGTCCTCTCACCCGGGACCAGAGATGTGACTAGTTGTGGACCGTTAATGGCAAGAAGCCATTATAGATTCGAGGCTTAGCAAAAGGCTAAGTTCTCCCCCTTCCGTCTCCATATTTGGCTTTGATGCTGAGTATCTGCACTCACTCCACTTGCTTCCTTGGGTTGCAGGAGGCAATATACATGCCCTCCTCTGACTCTTTGTTTGTTTCAGATGTTTGTAAATTTCACTAATGTATCCTGTTTTTGCCCTGGGAGAGTTCCTGTCTTAGCCTTTGATGTGCAACTTTGTATCAGGGTCCTTGATTTGCATAGGTCTATATCAGGGGTCCCCAAACTATGGCCTGCGGGCCACATGTGGCCCCCTGAGGCCATTTATCTGGCCCCCCACTGCACTTCCGGAAGGGGCACCTCTTTCATTGGTGGTCAATGAAAGGAGCACATTGACCATCTCATTAGCCAAAAGCAGGCTCATAGTTCCCATTGAAATACTGGCCAGTTTCTTGATTTAAATTTACTTGTTTTTTATTTTAAATACTGTATTTGTCCCCGTTTTGTTTTTATACTTTAAAATAAGATATGTGCAGTGTGCATAGGGATTTGTTCATAGTTTTTTTTTTATAGTCCGGCCCTCCAACGGTCCGAGGGACAGTGAACTGGCCCCCTGTGTAAAAAGTTTGGGGACTCCTGGTCTATATAATAAAGCGAACTGGGGCTATGAGGCACTCAGATACTGCCAGGCAGTTTGAGGAGTCCTCCTGGTCCCATTGGTTTTGTTTTGACAAAGTGCGTTTCCTTAATTCCGCACCGTTATTTGGAGCCGCGCTGGTCTGCGGCAGTGACTCATATCCGGTGAAGTGTATTTTTATTTTAACTCAGCCACCCTTTCGATGAAGTGTGTAATTTATTCGTCTCCTCTGGGATGGTCCGTGTGGTGCATGAGCTTGGGCACGCTTCCCCCTCGGCGTGGCAGGGAAGGCGCTGCGTAGCTGTGATCAAAGCCCACGGTCAGTTGACAGGAGGGGAGGGAGGTTTCCCTGGGCGAGCTGACCGAGCTGAGCAGGAGGACGGGTCAGAGAGAGAGGAGGTGACCACGGCAGCGGAGTCTGAAGCGATGCCCTCGGCTGGTGGAAGAACAGGCCGGAAGCCAAGGAACACAGGTGACTGACCTTCAGTAGCCAGGGAAGGCTGCGCCCTAGAACCCAGCAGGACAAGCCCTGCTAACACCTTGGTTTTAGTCCGAGACCCGTGTTGGATTTCTAACTTGTACCACTAGGAGGCGATACGTTTGTGTGGCTTTAAGCCAGTAAGTTTGCGGTCACTTGTTATAGCAGCCATAGGAGGCTAATACACTATCTAATACGTCTGAAAAAATGAATATGCAGATTGAGGGTGAACTCTATTGTCTGTTCAGTCGACCCTCTTCCCATGCATGTATGTATCGCACTAACTCCGCTGCACCCCTGGCCCGTGATCCATGGGGTGACATCTGCTCAGACCGACCGGAAAAGGCAGGAGTTCCTGCAGAGCCTCAGGGTGGTCTCCCAGTCTTCCTCCAGGAGGCCACGTCCAGATGTGCAGGGTGGAACATCTGGCCTTTCCCATGAGACACCTGTATCCTCCCCCGCCCCATTATTTTCCATCTGTGTGGGGCATCAGTATAAGACGGACCCCAATTCCTAATGCATACACCCTACCAGGGGTCGTCAAACTTTTTATAACAACCGCCCACTTTTGCAGTGCTGGTAGACCTGGTCCCTACCGCCCACTAGTGGGCGTTCCAGCTTTCATGATGGGCCAATCGTGGCGTTGTTTGGTTGCACGGTAGGGACCAGGTTGACCAGCACTGCAAAAGTGGGCGATTTTTATAAAAAGTTTGGGGACCCCTGCTAGGCTGTCCCTGCTCCGGAGCACGGGGAGGGCCAGGGGCTGTGGCAGGAATCTCTCCAGGGGTCAGGTCCCAATCAGGTTGGCTTTGAACGAAAGGGAGACCATCCATGTTGCCCTGTCCACTCTGCTGAGCCCTTAAAAGGGACAAGCAGCAGCAGCAGCAGCAGCAGACACTGCCCTATTCGAAGCAGAGCTCAGAAGCCGGGTCGTGAATTGCCGGCTGGAACCACATGGCCAGGAACGGAGGGAAGCTTCTAGACCTTGGAAGTGGCCATGGCAGATGGCCGGCGCAAAAGACAAGAGACCTCAGCACACAGCTGCCAGGACAGGCATTCTGCCGCCAGCCTTCTGGCCGTAACCATGGCAATGGACTGTGTAGCCTCGTCAACACCCGGACTTCCACCGGGTGAGACCCCAGGCAGAAGAGCCAGCAAACCTGTGCGCAGACCCCTGACCCATGCGAACGCTGAAATACTAAATCTCCGCTGCTTAAACGACCGCCAAGCCGGTGGTGACTGGCCTTGCGCCAAAGGCAAATCAATTCTGCCTTGCAGAAAACCTTCTTCAGCTAGCTGTCACCAAACAGGCAAACTTAAGTTACATAGTTAATACTCTGTGAGCGAGCGTAAGCATGCTCCAGACCAGGAGAAACATTTCTTCTAAGAGGAAGGAAGCTCTGGTCCGAGCAGGTTTACGTCGTGATACACGACCTACTGTCTGCGCAGTCCGTGGCCGGGATTTATTCTCCGGGGAGCTGGTCCGGTTCAGGCCCCACGCACTGCTTTGCGACGACGGTGTTCAGTACATATTTATGTGCTTGCTCTGGGAAGAAAGGGCCCCTAACCTGATGGTTCATAATATGCTACAGTGTATTCACACCCTGAAAATGCCATTCCCAGCACGGCACGCGGGTTATTAACGAGCCTGCACGGGGCGTGAGCACGCCCGCCCGAGGTAGACCAGAGCAGAGGGCCGTATCCGTCCCAGACTTCCCTCACAGCAAAGGTGCATTTTCCACCTCGTTAGCAAAGCCCGCCGGGTGTGACTTTTTGAGGGTCAGGGCCGGAGAACGAGAGGGGTTTGGAGGCGGTAAAGATGGCCCACTCTGCACTGCACACACGGAGAGGAGAATTTCTGCTGGAGCTGGGCAGTCCTCCCTGCCCCTGCCAGAGAGGGGTCATCACGCCTACAGAATGCTGAGTCCCAGCCCTGGCCCTGAAACGCCAATGAGTCAAGACCATTCACATGGAGATTTCTAGATCCCCCCCCACACACACACACACCCCAAATTAAGTTCTTACAAGGGAAGAGGGACACCTGGCTTCTGGATAAGTCCATCCTGGTGCAGAGGGGGTGCCTCCTGGTCCAGTGGCCGTGGGGGAGATCGTCAGTTCTGAAGCTGTGCTTCCTGCCCGTCCGCTGTCTCCGTAACTGACACACAGCTTTCCTGCAGAGGGCACGGCGGTGGCAGGGGTGGCGTGTCGCGGGGACAGGTGACAACGGGCGAGGCATTTCACCCTGTCCCCACGAACCAGAATCATACCGCACACTTCCACAATGTTCATCTCTCTCTCTCTCTCTCTCTCTCTTTTTTTTTTCTTTTTGGCCTCTCACTCCGAGTAATACACCAGATGGTAAATCCCAGGACTGGGTTAATGGCTCGGCAAATACGCCGAGTGGAAAATGATTCTGAAAGCCGCATCTGAAGCCAAGCATGCAGCACGGGGTGGGGCGTGGAGAGCCAGCGCGTGGGGCAGATGGGCGGGGATAGCGCCGAAGGAAGCGCAGACACGCTGTGCTCCGCACCATCGTGCCCGCACAGCGCAGCCGAAAAAGTCCTCAAGGCGGATGGATACACAGGGAAGTGTGCTCCGTGGGAAATCACGGTCCCCCAGCCGCAGCGAGCCCCCCCCCCCAGAGAGCACCTGACTGTTTAAAGTGAATTCCAGCCACGCCCGGTGGGATCTCTCCTGGGGCCCTGACCCTGACAAGAGCCGTGAAGACGTCAGCATAGGGACACCAGGAGGGAAGGGTGAAAACCATGGCGAGGGGGCGGAGCCAGCCGTGAGGCCACCGCCTCCGTCTCCAGCAAAGGGAGTGCCTGCGGGGAATCTCCAAGGAGATAGCCCTTTGGGGCGTCCCAGCAATTCCTGGTTCGATTTTAAATTAAGCTCTGCAGCCTGACCTGTGGTGGCGCAGTGGGTAAAAAGCGTTGACCTGGAACGCTGACGTCGCTGGTTCGAAACCCCAGGCTTGCCTGGTCAAGGCACATATGGGAGTTGATGCTTCCTGCTCCTCCTCCCTCTGTTCTTTCTATCTCTTTCCTCTCTCTGTCTCTCCTATCTCTAAAAAGATGAATAGATAAAATGTAAAAAATAAATAAATTAATTAAATTAAGCTCTGCAGACGAACTGTGGAGTCCTTGATGACTCTTTACCAGAAAGAACCTAGTGAGACCCCCCCCCCCCCCGTCTGTCTCGGCAGGTAGCCAGTGGAACTGTGGGTGCTGCTGAGTGGACATCTGCAGAGAGAGCTGGTGGACGGAAGACTCAGGTGTGTTAAGTACCAGCGCTGCCGCCGTGGGCCTTCAGTCCGCCGGCTGCACGCCCGGGCAGAACCTCCCTATGGCACCCGGAGGCAGAGCCCCTGGTTCTTAGGGAAACCCCCCATCTTTGCTCTGTGGGCCTCCAGCAGATGAGGCGAGACCCACGCACGCTATGGAGGGCAGCCGGCTCTACTCACAGTCAAATGCCTGTTCACGTTAATCATCACATCTCAGAAATGGTATCGAGGCCCTGGCCGGTTGGCTCAGTGGTAGAGCGTCAGCCTGGTGTGCGGGGTACTAGGGTTCGATTCCCGGCCAGGGCACATAGGAGAAGCACCCATTTGCTTCTCCACCCCCACCCCCTCCTTCCTCTCTGTCTCTCTCTTCCTCTCCGGCAGCCAAGGCTCCATTGGAGCAAAGATGGCCCGGGCGCTGGGGATGGCTCCTTGGCCTCTGCCCCAGGCGCTGGAGTGGCTCTTGATGTGGCAATGCGATGCCCCGGAGGGGCAGAGCATCGCCTCCTGGTGGGCAGAGCGTCGCCCCTGGCAGGCATGCTGGGTGGATCCTGGTCGGGCGCATGCGGGAGTCTGACTGTCTCTCCCCGTTTCCAGCTTCAGAAAAATACAAAAAAAAAAAAAGAAAGAAAGAAATGATGGGTGTGTGACCAACAGGTGTCCAAAGTGCCGGCAAGTGGACAGGCAGACCTGGGCCAGCACCATCCTGTTAGGAGAAAGGGGACAGGTCAGCAGGGCCCGCCCTTGGTGAATCTGTGTCAGACGGCAGAACCCGGGCTCGGGAAGTGTGCCTTCTCCCCCTCCTCCAGCTGCTCCTAACAAAACAGTACTTACTAAGTCAGCAGGTCAGTAAACACTAACTGAGCCTAGTCCTGTGAGCAATACAGAATCGGTCCTCACCCACTTGGCGCTGACCGCCTTGACCAAGGGTCAGGTGACTACATTCACGGTGCCGAGCGCGGCCGGTAAAGCCAGGATCTCTAGGGGCTCCAGGAATGCACTCAGGAGGGACTGACCGGGCATCCCCCTCCGGAGAATGACCGCCCCTGTTCATTACAGGGGCAGTGAAGCGAGCAAGGGCCTGGGATAAACGAAGCAACGCGCTTCCTGGCCATACAGCTGGGTTGGTTAGAGCATCGTCCCAAGGCACAGAGGTTGCTGGTTCGATCCCGGGTCAGGGCACCTACAGGAACAGATCGATGTGCCTATCTCCCCTCCCCCTCTCTCCATTCCTCTACTGTTCAAATCAATCAATAAAAAATAATAATAAGGCCCTGGCCAGTTGGCTCAGTGGTAGAGCGTCGGCCTGGCATGCGGGGGACCCGGGTTTGATTCCCAGCCAGGGCACATAGGAGAAGCACCCATTTGCTTCTTCACCCCCCCCTTCCTCTCTGTCTCTCTGTTCCCCTCCCGCAGCCAAGGCTCCATTGGAGCAAAGATGGCCCTGGCGCTGAGGATGGCTCCTTGGCCTCTGCCCCAGGCGCTAGAGTGGCTCTGGTCGTGACAGAGCGACGCCCTGGAGGGGCAGAGCATCGCCCCCTGGTGGGCGTGCCGGGTGGATCCCGGTCGGGTGCATGCGGGAGTCTGTCTGACTGTCTCTCCCCGTTTCCAGCTTCAGATAAAAAATAATAATAATAATAAAGGAGCAACAGAAAAGCCTGGGGAGATTGCTCTGGTTCTAGAAACGTGACAGGAAAGAAGTGCTCCCGGGCGGGGCTGTGTTAGCTCACTGGGAAGTCACAGGAAAAGGGACCATGGGGACAGGAGTCCTTGGAGACAGGCTCAGGGGGTGAGCCTGGGATGAGGTGCCCGGGCTGCCAGTCTCCTGGGACCCCTTAGCACTTAGGGGTAACAGAGGCAAGGAAAATGCACCGGAGTAGGGGGGAGGGGAGGGGAGGGGAGGGGAGGGGAGGGGAGGGGAGGGGAGGGGAGGGGAGGGGGAGGCACAGGTGTGACTCCGGAAGGGAGGGAGGCTGGGCCCTCCGTGCTAACGGCTTGGAAGAGTGGAGATCGTAGGGTAAGCTCCAGAGAAGGTCTGAACACAACATCCATCAGCTCTCCCGGCGTGTCCTTTGAGGGCCGCGGCCTCCACTGGTCGGCTGGCACCAGGGCGGGTCCCTAGTCAATGCCGCCGGTCCTGAGGTCGGCCGTGGCATCGCTCGCCAGTCTGGTGGTGTGGCTTCTCTGGGCCCCGACGCTGTCCCCCAGGGGTTAATGCTTGAGCACTGTTCTCCGGCCCCTAGCTCATTCCTCCTCTTAAGGGGGTCTGATGGTATGACCTTGATATCAAATCAGGGGGTCTAAACAGCATGAGCCGCTAAGGGCGCAGAGCGGCCTGTCTCCCCAGCTTTGCCCACTGCCAGCACCTGGGGCTCTCCGCCCTGTGGCCTCCCGCACCTGGCCTGCAGTCCTCGCTCTGCTCGTGTCTGCGTCCCGGCCGGCCACGCAGCCCGCTGAGCACAAGCTGAGGACGTGCTCAGAGGGCAGGCGTGTGCAGGCCGACGCCGACTGACCCCCGAGAGGGTTCGCAGCGACCGCCCGTCCGCCGGTGCCTTCCGACGACGTCCACACCCCGGGAGCCGCTCCTCAGACGGGAGTCGGAGGTACAGCGAGGGGAAAGGCGACCCTTCGACGTTGGGGTGCAGGCGCTGTTCCCGGGCATCGAGAACACGTTTTGCTGGAAACAGAGGAGATACGGTTTCATCGTCTGTCGCAGCCCTGTGGCTGGTGGTGGAGTAACCGGGCCTGTTTCGATCGGTACTGACGTTTGGGAATTTTTATTTTAAGGACACGGCAGAGGAGGAAGACCATAGACCAGGGGTCCCCAAACTTTTTTCACAGGGGGCCAGTTCACTGTCCCTCAGACCGTTGGAGGGCCGGACTATAAAAAAAAAACTATGAACAAAATCCCTATGCACACTGCATAAATCTTATTTTAAAGTAAAAATACAAAATGGGAACAAATACAATATTTAAAATAAAGAACAAGTAAATTTAAATAAACAGACTGACCAGTATTTCAGTGGGAACTACGCTCCTCTCACTGACCACCAATGAAAGAGGTGCCCCTTCCGGAAGTGCGACGGGGGCCGGATAAATGGCCTCAGGGGGCCGCATGCGGCCCGCGGGCCATAGTTTGGGGACCTCTGCCATAGACGAAAGATAACTCCCTAAGGCCACGGCGAATGATTCCGGACGGGGTTTGGATGCTCACAACGGCTGAGTCAAAAGCTCAGCCCAATAACAGTGACCCTTTCAGAGGGTAAGAGTAGCCCAAAGAAACCAATAAATGTGCAGAAAAAGGTGAAGGCATTAAGCAGAGGAAAAAACTCATTGACACGGATAACAGGGTGGGGGTTGCAGACGGCAGAGGGGGTGGGGCAGGGAGGAGGGTGGAGGGGGACGGATGGTGATGAAGGGACACCTGACTTGGGGTGAGGAACACACCATGCAGCATACAGATGACGCGTTACAGGATAGTTGCCGGGGTCCAGCCCCGGGGGGAAACCAGGGGTCCCACAGGAAGAGACGGCATCGGCACGAATCGAGTGAGAGAGCCGAATTCTTTTCTTTCTCTTTATTCTCTGGTTAGCATTTACTGCCAGGCATCTCTGCCAAATGCTGGTCTAGCTTTCTTTTTATGCACACACACTAAGTTACAATCACATGATATTCAGAATACATTGATTAATCATTGTTTTTGTTTCCCTATGGTTACATTTTCTAGGCAACAGTTAATTCATTCAAATAGTACCCGTGAAACCTGGATAATTCTATTAACCAATGTCACCTCAACAAGTCCAATGAAAGTGTTTTAAAAATTACAAAAGGAGAGAGGGAAAGAAATAAACAGATATGCAGGATAACAGTTTCACACATTGTGCCGCGATCCAACTAGAAGTATAAGTGATCACGCAGAATATACTGAAATAATAACCGTTTCATGAGTAGCCGCTAACGTCAATGATGATTCATCACGGATACCTTCCCATCAAATTAAAAAGAATACATATGCGTGCTCTGTCCCTCTCCAGTTTCTTCTGTCTTATTATAACACCCCCCGTGTTGTTGTTCCTCATAACTAATGAATGACCGAAGGCGACCTGGAAATAGGAATGGCCAGGTCCTCAATACCAGGCACCGAACTGGATATGGGGTGAGGTTCCGTGGTGTTCTCAGGTTGTCTATAAAATTTTGATTGCTGTTAAATATTTGATCGTTTTTCCAAGATCTGCTTCCAAGTCCCAAGCGGTTATATGTGGTCATCTAATTCTTCTTCTTCTCGTTTTGAAACAGAAACCAAACTCCACAGAGCTGTTGTTGGTTTGGAAGCATCTTATTGAATACATGCAGGGGGCCGTAAATGCCCTGCCCGTTCTGGATATTCCTGACATGCGATCAATGACACCATGTCTAGGGACGCTGGCTCCTAGGGAAGAGACAGTGAATTTCTCCATAAAGTGAATGTTTTCCTTTGAAACACAGGAGGCAGATGTTCCACCTGTGGGTATAGGACATGGGTCACAAAGAGCTTCCTGACATTCTCGCTGGACTCTCATAAAAGTCTGATGAAGTTGCTATTTCATTCCCTTCTTTCTTTTCTTTCTTTTTTTTTTAAATTAAGTGAGAGGAAGGGAGGGAGAGAGACAGACTCCTGCATGAGCCTCGACTGGAAGCCACCCAGCAAGCCCACCAAGGGGGTGATGCTCTGCCCATCAGAGGCGCTGCTCCATTGCTCGGCATCAGAACTATTTTTAGCGCCTGAGGCAGGGGCCAGGGAGCCATCCTTAAGTGTCCGGGGGCCAACCCAACTCTCTGGAGCCAATCAAGTCATTGATGCAGGAGGAAGAGGGTGAGGGAGAGGGAGAAATGAGGGGAAGGGTAGAGAAGCAGATGGTGGCTTCTTCTGTGTGCCCTGACCAGGAATCAAACCCGGGACTTCCCCATACCAGGCTGATGCTCTAGCACTGAGCCAACCGTCCAGGGTCTCATTTCCTTCTTACACATGAGGAAATTGAGGTTTGGACATGGAAGGAGTTTTTCAACGCTTGAAGTTGGACATTCAGTGAGTTTTCCAAAGCTTTCCAATTGCCATCACAGACCTTCACCATCAGAGCCAAGGTCATTCCACACCACCCTGCTGATGACACCGTTACCAAAGCAAAGTGGAAATATAGAGCCCGACCCCAGGGACGGCTGCATTTCTCCTCAAAGCTGAACAGCAGCACAACCGAAGGTGCTGTGCGGAACCCCTGAACGTGCTTTACGCGATTTTCATTAGCAGTCTACCTTCTCCCAGGTGGCAGGAGAGGACCGGATCGTGCAAACGTGGAGCCGAGTCCCACGTACTTGCATTCGTTGCCTTCCTCGGACGCTGGCCTTGTGTGAAACGGGCACTTGGTCGTGCACCCGGGGTCCACGTGCCGCTGAACACCTATTCGCCGGGTGTGCTCACGACGGTAGACTGCCCGCCTTTGGACTCTAACTAGACAGTGCCGGGAAAAGAAAATCCATTTAATCCATTTAGCTTAACAAGTGGTCGGCAGAAGGAGACAGCATCATAATCAATAGACTCGTGTGTGTGTGTGTGTGTGTGTGTGTGTGTGTGTGTGTGTTTTATTTTTCTGAAGTTGGAAACGGGGAGGCAGTCAGACAGACTCCCGCATGCGCCTGACCGGGATCCACCTGGCACGCCCACCAGGGGGCGATGCTCTGCCCATCCGGGGCGTCGCTCTGTCACGACCAGAGCCACTCCAGCGCCTGGGGCAGAGGCCAAGGAGCCATCCCCAGCGCCTGGGCCATCTTTGCTCCAATGGAGCCTCGGCTGCGGGAGGGGAAGAGAGAGACAGAGAGGAAGGAGAGGGGGAGGGGTGGAGAAACAGATGGGCGCTTCTCCTGTGTGCCCTGGCCGGGAATCGAACTCGAGACTCCTGCACGTCAGGCCGACGCTCTACCACTGAGCCAACCGGCCAGGGCGTGTGTGTGTGTGTGTGTGTTTTTACTACAGTCCCCAAACTGAGTTCTCATTTCATTAGGCTGCCTGTGGGTTCAGTCCGACCGTTTGGCTCCCAGAAGCAACACAGACAAGCGTCCCTGGTTTGGAGACAAGACCTTCCTCCAACAGACGGGCAGATTTAGTGCCCGGGGCAGAGAAAGAACAGTCTGGGCTCCTGCGGACATTTTAATACGCTAACGAACACGTACACGGTGCCCCAGGGCTTCAAAGCGGGACTGGACATCTGAGAGAAACTGGCCACACAACGGACAACTGTGCACTCAGCAAGGCACAAAAGAACAATGGAGAAAGAAAATCAACCCAATCCATGCAATCCCGTGCTAAGTGGGTATAATCACTACAATTAGCCAAATCCCATAATTACAGCAGGAGCATGCAATTGCAGAGGAAAACGGTGTTATTAAGATTTCGGGTATGATGTGATACGATATGGATGGACGATAAATGCCCATAACAATTTCAAGACGTTTTTTCATTGACGAATTCTGGTTAGTACCTTGATGTGGCCTTCCTAAAATGTCTAGGTGTGCATCCAAGCCACACAGGAAATCAAAGTGTTAGTTTTTTTTTTTTTTTCAGCAAAAGAAAAAGTAAATATGACCCAACACAACACCTTGGTGACAAGGTAGATATTTCAAAAGAGATAAAAAAATTTGAAGTTGGGCCTGACCAGGTGGGTGGCGCAGTGGATAGAGCGTCGGACTGGGATGCGGAGGACCCAGGTTCGAGACCCTGAGGTTGCCAGCTTGAGCGCAGGCTCATCTAGTTTGAGCAAAGGCTCACCAGCTTGAGCCCAAGGTCGCTGGTTTGAGCAAGGGGTTACTCAGTCTGCTGTGGCCCCACAGTCAAGGCACATATGAGAAAGCAATCAATGAACAACTAAGGTGTCGCAATGAAGAATGGATGCTTCTCATCTCTCTCCCTTCCTCTCTGTCGCTCTCTCTGTCTCTCTCTGTCACAAAATAATAATAATAATAATAATAAGTTAAGGTTGGGCCAGTCATTAGGACAACTCTAAGCAGAAATGATCAGCTGCAAATGTGGGGAAACACGTACATGTGTCTAGATGTTTGACATATGTTGCATTTTTCCGGAATTCCAACTTTTTGCCTTCAGTTGACAAGTAAACTGCCCGTGCAGATGAGAACGTCACACTGTGAGCACCGTCTTGGGGTTAACATTCCCACCAGACAACATTATTTTACGGGATGGGCACACTGGTTCTGTCTGTGCCCAAGTGTTGTGCCTTACACCAGCAGACTGATCACTTGGGGTCGTCTTGAATTCCTCCGAGATGTAATAAATTTGGTATGATTGAAAAAAAATTTTTTTTTTGTATTTTTCTGAAGTTGGAAACGGGGAGGCAGTCAGACAGACTCCCGCATGCGCCCGACCGGGATCCACCCGGCACGCCCACCAGGGGGCGACGCTCTGCCCACCAGGGGGCGGTGCTCTGTTGCGACCAGAGCCATTCTAGCCTCTGAGGCAGAGGCCATGGAGCCATCCTCAGCGCCCGGGCCATCTTTGCTCCAATGGAGCCTCGGCTGCGGGAGGAGAAGAGAGAGACAGAGAGGAAGGAGGGGGGGAGGGGTGGAGAAGCAGATGGGCGCCTCTCCTGTGTGCCCTGGCTGGGAATCGAACCCGGGACTCCTGCATGCCAGGCCGATGCCCGGCCAGGGCCTGATTGAAAATATGTTTATGTCTAGAATTCGAGAGCTGAGAGCATTCCAGAGTTTTGAGAAATCGCACAGCTCAGGGTTCTTGAACTTGTGTCAAGAAGGCACCGTGCGTACCCGCTGAGCTGTATATTTCCTGGGGAGGGTTTTCATCGAAGACTTCGGTGGGTCTGTGAAGCGCTGATGTGCAACTGGGCGGTGACGTCACCATCCCCGGCAGGGCTGGGGTCTCACTCCACTTTGGATTCAAACTCTGCAGTACGGAGCCTCTGACCAGCCTCTGAAAGGTATGACGTCATTGTGCGTGAAACAGCCTGGCTGTTAGAAACACGCCCTACGCATATGGACTATTGACCTACCTCTTTCTCGTCACCATGCCACCCTGTCTCTTTGCTAGAGGGGAGCCCTCCAATGCATCAGGGGACAGCTCAGATGCCTGACTGCTTCTTCTCTCGGATAAGGATCTCTTGACTTCTCTCGGGTGAGGGTCTCTGACTTCTCTCGGGTAAGGGTCTCTGACTTCTCTCTGGTAAGGGTCCCTGACTACTCTCGGGTAAGGGTCCCTGACTTCTCTCGGGTGAGGGTCTCTGAGTTCTCTCGGGTGAGGGTCTCTGACTTCTCTCGGATGAGGGTCTCTGACTTCTCTCGGATAAGGGTCTCTGACTTCTCTCGGATGAGGGTCTCTGACTTCTCTCGGGTGAGGGTCTCTGACTTCTCTCGGGTGAGGGTCTCTGACTTCTCTCGGATGAGGGTCTCTGACTTCTCTCGGATGAGGGTCTCTGACTTCTCTCGGATACGGGTCTCTGACTTCTCTCGGATGAGGGTCTCTGACTTCTCTCGGGTGAGGGTCTCTGAGTTCTCTCGGATGAGGGTCTCTGAGTTCTCTCGGATAAGGGTCTCTGACTTCTGTCGGGTGAGGGTCTCTGACTTCTCTCGGATGAGGGTCTCTGACTTCTCTCGGATAAGGGTCTCTGATTTCTGTCGGATAAGGGTCTCTGACTTCTCTCGGGTGAGGGTCTCTGACTTCTCTCGGGTGAGGGTCTCTGACTTCTCTCTGACTTCTCTCGGGTAAGGGTCTCTGAATTCTCTCAGATAAGGGTCTCTGACTTCTGTCGGATAAGGGTCTCTGACTTTTCTCGGGTGAGGGTCTCTGACTTCTCTCGGGTGAGGGTCTCTGACATCTCTCTGACTTCTCTCGGGTAAGGGTCTCTGACTTCTCTCGGGGGAGGGTCTCTGACTTCTCTCGGGTAAGGGTCTCTGACTTCTCTCGGGTAAGGGTCTCTGACTTCTCTCGGATAAGGGTCTCTGACTTCTCTCAGATGAGGGTCTCTGACTTCTCTCGGGTGAGGGTCTCTGACTTCTCTCGGGTGAGGGTCTCTGACTTCTCTCGGGTAAGGGTCTCTGACTTCTCTCGGGTGAGGGTCTCTCGGATGAGGGTCTCTGACTTCTCTCGGATGAGGGTCTCTGACTTCTCTCGGATAAGGGTCTCTGACTTCTCTCGGATGAGGGTCTCTGACTTCTCTCGGGTGAGGGTCTCTGACTTCTCTCGGGTGAGGGTCTCTCGGATGAGGGTCTCTGACTTCTCTCGGATGAGGGTCTCTGACTTCTCTCGGGTGAGGGTCTCTGACTTCTCTCGGATAAGGGTCTCTGACTTCTCTCGGGTGAGGGTCTCTGACTTCTCTCGGGTAAGGGTCTCTGACTTCTCTCGGGTGAGGGTCTCTCGGATGAGGGTCTCTGACTTCTCTCGGATGAGGATCTCTGACTTCTCTCGGATGAGGGTCTCTGACTTCTCTCGGGTGAGGGTCTCTGATTTCTCTCGGATGAGGGTCTCTGACTTCTCTCGGATGAGGGTCTCTGACTTCTCTCGGGTAAGGGTCTCTGACTTCTCTCGGATGAGGGTCTCTCAGATGAGGGTCTCTGACTTCTCTCAGATGAGGGTCTCTGACTTCTCTCGGGTAAGGGTCTCTGACTTCTCTCGGGTGAGGGTCTCTGACTTCTCTCAGATGAGGGTCTCTGACTTCTCTCAGGTAAGGGTCTCTGACTTCTCTCGGGTAAGGGTCTCTCGGATGAGGGTCTCTGACTTCTCTCGGGTGAGGGTCTCTGACTTCTCTCGGATGAGGGTCTCTGACTTCTCTCGGGTGAGGGTCTCTGATTTCTCTCGGATGAGGGTCTCTGACTTCTCTCGGATGAGGGTCTCTGACTTCTCTCGGGTGAGGGTCTCTGACTTCTCTCGGGTAAGGGTCTCTGACTTCTCTCGGATGAGGGTCTCTCAGATGAGGGTCTCTGACTTCTCTCAGATGAGGGTCTCTGACTTCTCTCGGGTAAGGGTCTCTGACTTCTCTCGGGTGAGGGTCTCTGACTTCTCTCAGATGAGGGTCTCTGACTTCTCTCGGATGAGGGTCTCTGACTTCTCTCGGGTGAGGGTCTCTGACTTCTCTCGGGTGAGGGTCTCTGAGTTCTTTCGGGTGAGGGTCTCTGAGTTCTCTCTGACTTCTCTCGGATGAGGGTCTCTGACTTTTCTCGGATGAGGGTCTCTGACTTCTCTCGGATACGGGTCTCTGACTTCTCTCGGATAAGGGTCTCTGACTTCTCTCGGGTGAGGGTCTCTGACTTCTCTCGGATACGGGTCTCTGACTTCTCTCGGATAAGGGTCTCTGACTTCTCTCGGATGAGGGTCTCTGACTTCTCTCGGATACGGGTCTCTGACTTCTCTCGGATGAGGGTCTCTGACTTCTCTCGGATACGGGTCTCTGACTTCTCTCGGGTAAGGGTCTCTGACTTCTCTCGGGTGAGGGTCTCTGACTTCTCTCGGATGAGGGTCTCTGACTTCTCTCGGGTGAGGGTCTCTGACTTCTCTCGGGTGAGGGTCTCGGATTTCTCTCGGATAAGGGTCTCTGACTTCTCTTGGGTGAGGGTCTCTGACTTCTCTTTGACTTCTCTCGGGTGAGGGTCCCTGACTTCTCTCGGATGAGGGTCCCTGACTTCTCTCGGATGAGGGTCTCTGACTTCTCTCGGATGAGGGTCTCTGACTTCTCTTTGACTTCTCTTGGATAAGGGTCTCTGACTTCTCTCGGATAAGGGTCCCTGACTTCTCTCGGATAAGGGTCTCTGACTTCTCTTGGGTGAGGGTCTCTGACTTCTCTTTGACTTCTCTCGGGTGAGGGTCCCTGACTTCTCTCGGATGAGGGTCCCTGACTTCTCTCGGATGAGGGTCTCTGACTTCTCTCGGATGAGGGTCTCTGACTTCTCTTTGACTTCTCTTGGATAAGGGTCTCTGACTTCTCTCGGATAAGGGTCCCTGACTTCTCTCGGATAAGGGTCTCTGACTTCTCTCGGGTAAGGGTCTCTGACTTCTCTCGGATGAGGGTCTCTGACTTCTCTTGGATAAGGGTCTCTGACTGGTGCCCCTTTCCTGCCCACTCTCCGCTGGGTCACCAACCCCTCCAGACTCCTGTCAGAGTGGGGCACAGTTATCTGGGTCCCGGGCTGGCAAACGTTCTCTGCAAAGAGACGGAGAGATAGCGTTTTCTGCTCTTCCTGGCCACAAGGTCTCCACCACGACGACCCAACTCCGCCACAGCTGAGCCAGCGCGGGCCAACACAGGAGGGTGGGTGTGTTCTCATGACATCTTCTCCTCAGAAACGGGGTCAGGCTGGAGTTGACGCGCGTGGTTGGCTGCTAAGGTGCCTGCAGGGGTCTGGAGCAGAATACAGCCCTGGTGGTCCATCGCTGCTCTGCTCTGCTTACTGAACTCGCACTAATCCAGTTTATTTCCTCTTACACAGTGGCTCATGGCGCCCATCTGTGTTGAGCACGCAGTTACTCGGTCCTGCAGATTAGCCTCGTCTAGTAGAACTTCCAGTGACAACGGAAAATGCTTTGTGTGGCACTGTCCAGGACAGTGGCCACTGGTCACATATGGCCACTGAGCACCTGTAATGGGCCAGGTCGATGTTTTGTTTTTTTTACAGAGACAGAGAGAGAGTCAGAGAAAGTGACAGATAGGGACAGATAGGAGAGAGATGAGAAGCATCAATCATTAGTTTTTCATTGAGACACCTTAGTTGTTCATTGATTGCTTTCTCATATGTGCCTTCACCGCGGGCCTTCAGAAGACCGAGTAACCCCTTGCTTGAGCCAGCGACCTTGGGTCCAAGCTGGTGAGCTTTTGCTCAAACCAGATAAGCCTGCGCTCAAGCTGGCGACCTAGGAGTCTCGAACCTGGGTCCTTCAGCATCCCAGTCTGACGCTCTATCCACTGCGTCACCGCCTGGTCAGGCTGGATCTTAACAATGGAATTTTATTAGATTTACCCTACATCAATATCCACTTACGTTGGATAGCCGTATGAGCGGCTACCCCGTTATACAACAGAGCCCTAGACGCTGTCTTTCCACATACGCTGATCTCCCTCCGTACTTCCATCATTTATTAAATTTACGCACAAAGCACTTTATCATCGTCCAAGCAAATGTGCAGCTGTAGGCATCGTGGAAATTCAATAAATATCAACGTCGATCGGCAAACTGAATCATTACGGAGAATGAAACAGCGTGACAGACGGGGAACCCCAAATCGAATCGGTCTTGCTTCTATCCACAAAGAGCCTGACCAGGCGGTGGCGCAGTGGACAGAGCGTCGGACCGGGATGTGGAGGACCCAGGTTCGAGACCCCGAGGTCACCAGCTTGAGCACGGGCTCATCTGGTTTGCGCAAAGCTCACCAGCTTGGACCCAAGGTCGCTGGCTTGAGCAAGGGGTCACTAGGCCTGCTGTAGTCCCACGGTCAAGGTACATGTGAGAAAGCAATCAATGAACAACTAAGGTGTCGCAATGAAGAATTGATGTTTCTCATCTGTCTCCCTTCCTGTCTGTCTGTCCCTCTCTTTGTCTCTCTCTGACTCTCTCTGTCTCTGCCACAAAAAAATAAATAAATACTTATCCACAAAGATTTTTCTTGGGACCGGGAGCCACGATCATGTCATAATACAGGCTTTCGTGACTTGAAGTTATTTGAATGGATTTTACACTTTTGATTTTTATCCGAAGTTGATCTAAGCTTTTCCTTCCTGACACTCCCCTGCTGTGAATATTGATGGGTTTTTATTCTAGTGTGACTTTCCAAGGGTCATTTCTCTCCCGTTTGTTTTGTGCCCTGAACATTCGGTCGTGAGCATGCATCGCCTACCGCCCATTTTAATTCAACCTCTAGAGAGAAAGGGGGAGAGGATGCATCATCGTGATGCCCACGGTGAGAAAGACGCCAACCAGAACATGACAGCATCCGCCGCCAAGTAAGCCAATACGGGCACGGAAATCCCAACGGGGCCTCACAGGTCAGCGCGTCTGCTGAGCACATCTCTTTATTCAACAAACGCAGCTCCCTTCACTGCGGACACGCGTGAGCCCTAGCTCACGTGGGAGTCTTGCCGGCAGGCAGCTCACATCCACACAGACGATAAATGGATGTTAACCAGGGGGCCCCCCGAAAAGAAAGGACCGTTGACAAGTTCTGTGCCGGAAAGTTCCCCAGCGCACTGAAGGCGCGCGGCCGAGGTGCCTGGTGTCACCCAGGAAGAAGGGACATTCGGGGTGACGAGTCAGAGAAGAAGCAGAGACTCCCAGGTAGAAACACAGCAGACACCTGTCAGCGTGAGGGAGCATGTTAGATGACACGTGACATAGACAGTGACGTCGACAGTGACGTGAGGTGAGGCTGGAGACCCGCCCAGGACGGAGCCTTAAATTCCTTTTTCGGCCCTGGCCGGGTGGCTCAGCGGTAGAGCGTCGGCCTGGCGTGCGGGGGATCCGGGTTCGATTCCCGGCCAGGGCACATAGGAGAAGCGCCCATTTGCTTCTCCACCCCCCCCCCTTCCTCTCTGTCTCTCTCTTCCCCTCCTGCAGCCAAGGCTCCATTGGAGCAAAGATGGCCCGGGCGCTGGGGATGGCTCCTTGGCCTCTGCCCCAGGCGCTAGAGTGGCTCTGGTCATGGCAGAGCGACGCCCCGGAGGGGCAGAGCATCGCCCCCTGGTGGGCAGAGCGTCGCCCCTGGTGGGCGTGCCGGGTGGATCCCGGTCGGGCGCATGCAGGAGTCTGTCTGACTGTCTCTCCCCGTTTCCAGCTTCAGAAAAATACAAAAAAAAAAAAAAAAAAAATTCCTTTTTCAGTTTATTTATTTATGTTAGAGGGAGAGAAAGGGGAGAGGGAGAGAGAAAGAGAGAGATTGATCTGTGCCTGTATGTGCCCTGACTGGGGATCAAACCCACAACCCTTGCACTTGGGGACGACGCTCCAACCAACTGAGCTATCCAGCCAGGGCGGAGCCTTACTTACGTGGGACATCGGGGTTCCGGTCCTTAGCCCACGAGCAAGGGGCGCAAAGCCACTGGGGAGAGTATTAGGGACACACTGGGAAGGTGGCAGTGCAGTGGATACACCGACGTTTTAAGTGAACCCTGGCGGCTACAGGACACAGGGTGGGAGGGTCTGGCCCTGGTGCACCGACCTGCAGCCGTCCAGGTAGGAGAGAGGGCGGCACTGGGTGCTGGAGCCGTCGAGCCAGCAGAGGTGGACAGGAGGGAGTAGCCCCTGAGGGGTGCCCAGAGGGACCCTGGACAGAGCCCCGGGGCAGGAAGGCACGTGCGCCCTGAGGGAGGAGGGCACGCAGGGGGGTCCCGGGTGTCTGGTGCGAGGAGCGGTGCCCAGCCACGCCCACTCGCCTTGAGAGGAACCCCACCCTGCTCTTCTCAGGGGCTCCCCACGGGTGCTGCTGAGATTGGCAGGCGCGGGTTGAGCGAGGGGCTCGGGAATCTGTGTTCATGGTTACGGAGGAAGCCAGGCTTTGCAGAACAGAGAGGACTCCCCAACCAAGGAGAGGCTGCTTACTGCTGTGTGTGTGTGTGTGTGTGTGCGCGTGCACGCGCGCGCACGTGCGCAAACACATGTGCATGCCTCATACTCATATTAAGATGCACCGTAGGCCCTGGCCGGTTGGCTCAGTGGTAGAGCGTCGGCCTGGCGTACAGAAGTCCCGGGTTCGATTCCCGGCCAGGGCACACAGGAGAAGCGCCCATCTGCTTCTCCACCCCCCACCCCCTCCTTCCTCTCTGTCTCTGTCTTCCCCTCCTGCAGCCAAGGCTCCATTGGAGCAAAGATGGCCCGGGCGCTGGGGATAGCTCCTTGGCCTCTGCCCCAGGCGCTGGAGTGGCTCTGGTCGCAACAGAGCGACCCCCAGAGGGGCAGAGCATCGCCCCCTGGTGGGCAGAGCGTTGCCCCTGGTGGGCGTGCCGTGTGGATCCCGTTGGGGCGCATGCGGGACTCTGTCTGACTGTCTCTCCCTGTTTCCAGCTTCAGAAAAATATGAATAAAAAAAAAAAAAGATGCACCGTAGATCCCTGTGACCCCATGGGAAGTCGGTTCGCCGTGCTGACTGCGTGTGTCTTCGTGCCCCGTCTGAGCAGCCGCGCCGTCTCCGGCGTACAAAAGCGCCCAGG